>NC_087182.1:2071254-2086254 GCF_035594125.1 Scylla paramamosain
AAGAGAGAGGAAAAAAACAGCAGTATTTCTGTTTAATTCACTCAAATGAATTATTTTAAACCAGACGAAACAAGAGAGAGAGACGGTGACTTGCGCTTAGTAATAACAGGCTCTCTCTCTCTCTCTCTCTCTCTCTCTCTCTCTCTCTCTCTCTCTCTCTCTCTCTCTCTCTCTCTCTCTCTTAAGACGTTTTTTTTATCGTAATTTTGAATATTCTTATTGATAATTCTCTTTTTGGAATGGCCTCTCTCTCTCTCTCTCTTTCTCTCTCTCTCTCTCTCTCTCTCTCTCTCTCTCTCTCTCTCTCTCTCTCTCTCTCTCTCTCTCTCTCTCTCTCGTGTGTGTGTGTGTTTTGGCTTTTTGATGCCCTTGTCCACTCTTACGCAAAGAAAACTTCATCTTCTCATTAAACTTTCCATTTTGCTTCATCCCAGATTAATTTACCCTTCTTCCTCTTACTACCTTTTGTCAGTGCGCTTTCCCATTCCAAGCCTAAAAAAAAACATGAAATACAAAATAAATATGCGAAAATGTACAAAAAAGAAAAAAGTACTCCACGAACGGTAGAAATATGCAAGTAATTATTTTCACCGTTGCAGAAATGCGTTAAGTCGGTGAGATTACTTAGATTACAGTAATTAGCACATTTGCACATAAAGCAGGTAATTACTTAAGCAGCTTGTCTTACCTGGAATTACACTCGCCAAGCCTAGGTAGGTGTGGATGCGAGGGGCGGGCAGGTGTGGTGATTTCTCAGGTAAAGGTGTGAGCTGGACAGGTGGCTAGGTTCATAATTACTGGGTACACCTGGAGGGCAGAGAAGAGGTGAAGGTGTATGATGGTGTCTGTGCGTTAAATTATCTCTTCCTCCGTTTTCTGTTGTCTTGTGTTTATCTTATTCCTGCATTTTTTTTTCTTTTCCTGTTTCTTTCTTTTCTTCTTCTTCTTCTTCTTCTTCTTCTTCTTCCCAGTACGTGAGTTGCTTTTCTATAACATACGTGTCTATTTTTTCTTATTTTATGCTATTAGAGTGTTTTTCTTCATGTTTTTTTTTTTCTTTTCTTGATGTCCCGTGTGTTTGCTTTCTCCTTTCCAGCACCACACAAGTCCTCCATGCGCTTCTTTCACGTGTTCGTCTCCTTTTCCTTTAAACGAACACACATTTCTCCCATCCTTTTGCCAATATACTCTTTCCTTTCCTTCTATTACTTGTATTTTTCCTTTGCCGCCAGCAGAAGAGTCTTTTCTCTAATAATTATGTTGCTTTTCTGTTACACATGTCGTTTCTTTCCTTTTGACAATAAAGTACCTTAGTTTTCTTCCTGCGTAGGTCTTTGCTTCATTCAAAAGGTGTGTCTTCTCTGTTGCTTGAAGACAGACATAGTCTTCTCCGTTGATATGAAGACAGATTAAGCCGTTTTTCTGTGGCTCAAAGACCGTTAAGACACTCTTCGTTGCCTCAAGACGTAAGATAAGTACCAAAGTATCCCTGAGTGGTGACAGCGAGGCGTCAGCATGTGATGGCAGGCAGCGGCAGTGTGGCCAGATGCGGGTCGTGTGAGGCGCAGCACGAGACCTCCTGTTGTGATGCTGCCAGGACTGTGCTACTCGAGGGATGTTCCACCGCTTCTTTATGCCTCCGCTGGCACGCGTGTCTGGGGCTTCCTGCTGCATCACCTTCTTCCACGTATGTCGCTGCATTGTAACTCTTCCGTCCTTCCACCAAGCAGTACCGCATCTTCATCCCTTGCTTTTAAACCCCGGAAAATTTAGCTGCTGCAGGAGGCGTGTGGGATGAGGAAATATTAGATTGAAAACGCAGGAATTCGCCAGCGACGCCAGGGTGCAGGCAATGAGAGGTCGAGGACGCAGCAGTATTCCGCAGGGCGTGTTTGTCAACCCAGACGGTGGCACCGGAGGACGCGGCTGTTGATCATAACAAAGATATTTCCAGCCTCTACACTTCCTCTGGTCAGATGAGGTCGGGTGACATTCACCTTGCAGGCAGAAAAGTGTTTGTGGGGAGCCTTGCTTTCATCTGGAAGAAGCAAAGAAAGGTTATAAACATATTTCGAAAAGCGCGGGTAAGATTTGTTAGCGTCAAGATTTACATTAAGGGAAGACTATGGTATATGTTAACGTTCTGTTGACAGTGTGTGATTAAGTATTCAAAGTTAATGAAGATGATACTCAGATGCCGAAACTAATAGAGATAATTTAATATTTTCGCTTCAGAGGTAAAGAAAGACAGAGTTGCAGACAGAAAAAGCAAAATACATCGATACAAAAAAGAGAGAGAATCAGACAGACAGAGACACAGAGAGAACCAAACACAAGACTTCACAAATAGACGAGGCATCGTGTATAGTATTACTGAACATGTATCTACACTACTAACCACTTCCTCAACTTCAAAAAAGACTCAGTGTAATCTCTTTATTGCATCGCCAGACACCAGTTCACTGAATTAATAGCTGTGCCAGGTTTACTCACGTGACTTGGGAGAAACGTGTCACCTACCTCACCTGTGTTGCTGAGGTGAGGCGCGGCGGGGTGTTGTGTACAGGTGGTGGTGACCCAGATGACCGCTGCACGAATCTCAATGTACTTTGTTGTTATTTTGGTCTTTGTTATGTATTTGAAATTTGCGTGCTTTCTAGTCCATTACGTTCTTTGCTTCATTTATTAATTTTTTCATCGCTTGATAAGTTTTTCCTGTATTTTGTAAGAAAAAGACAAAAAAAAAGGAAGCAAGTAGAGGTTTAATCCCTACGAAATCAACAGATAAACATGTAGATAGGTAAGAAAATAGGCGGATATATATAAATACAAAGATATATATTGATATGTGATGTACCACCGCTGTTGCTGAGTCCCGCCTGGTACACCGTTGATGCCATTATGTACCACCACATCAGGAACACCACTGCCGCCACTACGAGTATTACCGTGTCGTCTCCCCATCCTGCCTCCTTCAGGATAGAGTATGTAGGGTGAAGGAGTCGCATCTTGAATTTTTGGCACTTTATTTGATATAGAGAAAATATAGAACAGGTTCGCCTCCAAAAATGTAATGCTGACTGTCTATCTCGGACCTTTTATTTACACAGAGAGGCGTCCACCGTCATACTAGTGAATCTGCCAAATGGTTGAGGAGAAAAGGGAGTGGAGGTGATAATTCGGGAAAGGTGTGAGTCCAGGTGTTTTCCCCAGGGGACCGACACACCCGTAAGAGTCAGGTGAGGTGTGCAGAGGCGAAGGGCGCGTGTCCAGGTGGCGGTGTGCGTCCACGTGGTTATATGCATGATGGAACACATGTATAGAATAGATGATATGTGGTGCGGTAAAGATAAATAGACCAAACAGACAGACAGACAGATAGATAAGTTGCATGCATATAGATGAACAGATAGGCTGATACAATATATAGATAGATAGATAAATAGATAGATATATAGACAGATAAATGAATTGGGTATATAAATTGATATATAGAAAATACTCATATGGGTAAACATGTAACGTAGTTTAAGAGGGAAAGTCTAAAATACCTGTAGTATACCACTCCTTCCTCCCTCGCCCCCCTCCCCCAACCTTCCTCCTCTTCACACACACACACACACACACACACACACACACACACACACACACACACACACACACACACACACACACACACACACACACACACACACACACACACACACATGCCATTAAAAGATATGTGAGTGTTGTGTCTACTGTGTGTTTGTGTATGTGTGTGTGTGTGTGTGTGTGTGTGTGTGTGTGTGTGTGTGTGTGTGTGTGTGTGTGTGTGTGTCAGCTAACAGACAGATAAACAGAAAGACAGGCATATAGCAGTTGAACAAATATGTAGACAGACAGACAAAAAGGAAAACCTACAGGACGGAAAGACAGACAGGTAAATAGAGACAAACAGACAGACAGTCGAATAAAAAGACAGATAGACTAACAGACTGACAGACAAACATCTTCAGACATAAAGCGAGACTCACAGACAGAAAGAGAGAAAACATACAGACAAAAAAACAGAGGAAGAAAATATTAGACAGATAAACAGAGATACAAGGACGCACAAAACAGATGCAGCATTGTGTTTAACGTTATCTGATAAAGTTTAACACCTGATAAATATTCCCAGACCTTCACACACACACATAAGTACACATAGAACTTTCAAATAGTGACGGTATTTATTTGTCACAATATTGATTAAACAGAGCGGAAATAACTCACGGATAAGACATTAACACACGCTGCTCCTCTCCTTCCTCTTAAGCTTTACAGAACTTGTGAATTTATGCACGTCGTCTTTCGAACTTAAAGTGAATCGTTTTCCTCTTCGAACTTGAGAGCTTCTTCAGACAAGGAGGTTCATTTCTTTCTGTCGATTTTTCCTTTCAAGTTGAGAGAGAAGCGTTTAGTGGAAGAGAGAAATTCGCTTTAAAATCATTAAGAAAACTATGAATTACAGAGGGAAGAGAGAAGTTAGCATTAAAAGCATTAAGGAAACTATGAATTATACAGAGGAAGAGAGAAGTTAGCATTAAGAGCATTAAAAAAACTAAAAAATTATAGAATAAAAGAGATATTAGCTTTAAAATCATTAAGAAAACTATAAACTACACAGAGGAAGGTAGAAAATAGTATCAAAAATCATCAAGACTGAATTATAAAGTACTGCATATTTCTTCTTTACTGTTATTGGCAAGGTATACATATATTTTTCCCCTATTAATCATTACAAAAATATAAATTACTGATTACTGCATATTCCTTCTTTAATGTCCCTGAAAATAGATTGCTACGTATATTTTTTTTTCTCCCTGTTACCACACACACACACACACACACACACACACACACACACAGAACGTTACGCTATTAGAGGAACTCACCAGCTTAGCAAACAGGAAAGCCCCGAGGCAGCAAGATGCACAGACAGGCAGGAATCAACAGCCTCAGCAAGGATGGCAGCCTGTGTAGCATGACTCATCAGACTCAACGCAGCTGATTTCTCCCTTCTCCCTCCCTCCCGCCCTCCTTCCCTCCCTCCTTCCTCCTTTCTCCTCTCAGCTTTCCTTTTATTTCTCCCTTCATACATCTTTTTCTTCCCTCTAACTCTCTCTTTTTTCTATTTATCTCATATTTTCTGTGATTTCTTCCTTCATCTCTCTTACTCTCTTCTCTTTTCTATTCGTCTCTGCTATTCTTTATTTTTTACTATCTTTCAATTTCTACATCCATTAAATCCATTTTCTCTCTCTCTCTCTCTCTCTCTCTCTCTCTCTCTCTCTCTCTCTCTCTCTCTCTCTCTCTCTCTCTCTCTCTCTCTCTCTTATCCACTTCTCATTCATTCTTCTTTTTATTTTTCATTCTTCTGTTTCTTCTATCTCTTTTTTTTTTGTGTCTGTATCTATCAATGGCTTTCTTTTCCACTCTTTATGCTTCTTGTTCTCTATTTCCTCTACCTTTTACAGTCTTTCTTTTCCCATTTTTTTATTTTTTTTTATTTCCCTTCATCTCTCATTTTACATTTAAGTGTCCCAAATCTCTTCACTTACCATCATAATTATCCTATTCTCTCCCACTTCACTGCTCCCTTGCATGACCCATCCAGTACCCACACCCTCTTTATTCTCTCCCCATTTGTATAACCTCAGCCTCCATCTCTTCCACTCCCATTTTTCATTATAACTCACAAGTGAACCTTTTCTATTATTGCTGTGTGCTCCACCTCCCTCTCCCTTTCCTCCATTGTTGACGCTTCTCTCCTCTGCATCCTCTCTGTGTTGACGCTCAGCTCGTACGAGTATTGTCTGCTGGTATTTGTCTTTCGATGTTTGGCGGGAAGCATGGAGGGAACAGAACGCGGGAAACGAGGGGTGGGGGGCAGAGTACAGGGGGAGGGTTCGAGGGAGGCATGGGGGGTAACCAAGGGCAGTGGATGAGGCAGTGACCCGTAACATCATTACCGGTTCCCCACAAAGTAAGGTCAGACGCGCCACCTCGCCACGGGAAGCCAAAAGCTGATTTCGTGATGTGCTGGAGTGCCGGGAAATTAAGATAAGTTTAAATGTGTGTAGTTTGTATACCTCACACGCCACTGATAGGCTATAGGAACTATTAGGGTATAACAGTCAACTTTTCCTGTCTTCGTCATCTTACTGTTGTTATTTGTTATGGTGTAAATGTGGACATCTGTAATTTTCACGCCGCTGTTAGGCTATATAATCTTAAACATTGAGGTATAGCAGTTCTTCCTTATTGTCATCATCATTCTCTGTGGTAGTAGTCTTCATATATAACACGTGTGAATGCGGCAATATACGAAAATATTCCATAGTCTACTCTCCAGCGAGTGTTGAGAACTGCCGCGGTGAATGAGCGACCCATTAGCAGCAAGTCCCACCCACGTACCCCTCTGCAATAACGCTCACCATTTCCAGGGCTTCGATAAAGGCAACCTGTATCATCAGCGATAACCGTAAGGACTCCTGTGTTATCACGGTGGCGGTTTACACGCAGCTCGTCGCGCATGCGTGGAGCGGCTGGAGGCTGTGGCTGCTCGACCGTTTGTTTTGGAGCAGAAGAGAACGTTGCCTCGCAGTGAGTACACGAGGGTGGTGGATTCTGTGTTTTTGCCCTGTGAGAGTGATATCCAGGCGTTCCCCGTGGATTATTTCAGTGACTTATAGTACCTTTGGATCTATTGTGGATATACGCAAGGAGAAGAGGAGCCCCGCCGCCCCTGGAGAGCAGTAAAGGTAAGAAATGAAAGATTAGGTGTGTGGGTTGGGCCGCGGCAGCAGACGACAGCCCTTCAGGGTCAGCTGATCGGCGAGTCAGGCCGCGCCAGCAACAGCTTAGCGCAGTACTGACGCAATCCCGAGAAACCACGCTGTAGGTTAACTTAAAAAAAACACTTACAACAATATAATAACCTCGTTAGAGTAGGAAGTCTGGATTAATGTAGGATAAAAGTGGTTTGAGTGTATGTTTGGTTCCCCGCGTTGGCAACTGTGCTGCGTGTTTTGGTGTGGTGGGTGTGCGTGAGTGCCCGGGAATATCAACCTTATGTCCTTTTTGTATGTGTCATGCTGTCATGGCGGCATGTGCTGCACGCGTTCTGACCTATGTGCTGTGCTGCTGGTGGTGGTGTGAGGCATGAGGGGCGGTGGTGATGGTGGTGCAGAGGAATCGATATCTTGTGACTGCAGCCGTAATGTGAGGGGACGGATGGCCGGGTTTTGGCGGCAGCGCGGTAAACCTCCACTAAGCATGATACAACACGCTACGACATCCACGGAACACCACACAGCATGGAATAGTGGTCATTAGGGCACAGCAAACAGGAATATCACATAATATACTATAGAACAGCAAAGAACACTACACTACGTAATGCCACGCCACCACGAGGTAAACAAAGCAACAGTACTGCCATCACTGCCACCACCGCCACTACCACGTTTAAATAAGACAGCACAACCATACATAGCCTACCACAGTGCAAAACAATATACCACACCGTTGTAAACAAAATGCTCCTTCACCACCATCACCACCATCACCACCACCACCATCTTCATCACCAAAATCAGAAAGCCTAACCACAGTTCTCCTTCATTTACCGCCATCACACCATATCACCGCATTCCTATACATACATACATAAATATTCCTACTTCTCTTCACCACATAGTAACTACATCACCACACTACACCGTTAGCAACACCACAACATATGATAATTGCACACACACACACCACTATCACCTTTCACTATATTTACTATCAGTCACGTTTCACCGTCAACCCTCATCACCACCACCATCATCACCACTACTAATCCCGTCTTCAACATCACTACCATCACTGCCTTTTAGCCACACCTCAGAGCTTCGTTAAAATGAACCTAACTGGGTCAAGCCGCATCCTCGTTGTTCCAGCCGTCACCACACCAACGAGACGTCAATATCACCACCACCCTCACCACCACCGTCACTGCCATCCCCTCACACTCACCACCATTACCAGTAACAGTAACAATACATATTGAAGTTCATGCATGAGTTCATAACACGCTGCGGAAACTGAACAACAACAACATCAACAACAGCAACAACAACAGCAACAACAACATCAATACCTGCAGCTGTTCACTACATCCAGTTTCCCTCAGGTATATTTCCCCAACAAATATTCCACCCCACATGGTTTCCTCTCTAAATAATTCCGGCTTATTATTGATTTTGTTGGGTTATTATTTTTTTCTTTTACTTTTTGTATTATTTATTCATTTGTTTATTTATTTATTTGGCTGATTGGTTAGTTAGGTAGTTGAAAATAATTAGTTTGTTAGTTAAGCTTGTTAATTAGCAGATTATTTATTTATTTTTGGATACAGGAGTATTTGCAGGTGAAATTACCCGAGTGGAGTTTACAGAACCCCTACACCACAGCACAATGCATTACCACCACCAAAACCACCACCAACAACAAAAACAACAACAACAAGACAAATATTCCCACTATTTACTTCCACCTTATCACACTTAAACCCACTGATATACACAGTTACACAACATATTACTGTAGCATATCGTAGCACAAACACCATTCCTGACCCATATTTAGAATCTACAGTAGCTAAAACCATATACAGTCCATACATTGATATTAACTCGAGATTCTAACATTAAACTCTCATTCTACAAAAAAAAAAAAATCTTAGTCTGCCGTTTGTTTTGGCAGTTACTTTTTTTGTTACAGTTTATATATTCATTTATTTATTATTGCGTATAAAATCATTATTATATCCTTCCTTACTGTGCTGTAGTAATGGTAAACCTTGATCTTTTTTAATTATCAAGCAAAATATAGTTGTATAAATATGTTTGGTATCAGTAATTATATTTGGACTATAAGACGGTGAGTCAGGTAAGAGAGAGAGAGAGAGAGAGAGAGAGAGAGACATGATTCACCTCGCCCGTCACGCAGTTACTTCCACAACCCAGTGAACATACTTGTAATTGACTTGCGAGCTGACATCACTAGTAGGACTGTCAGGGACTCTACAGGAAACCTTCATTAGGACGTCGCTACCACCACCACCACCACCACCACCACCACCTTGTCTTTACCATCAGCTATTTCTTTTTACATAGTTCAACACCACATCACCACATAGATGTCAGGAAGTCTACAGGAAATCACCACCACTACCATACCACGTCTTCACTATCACCTCACCACCACCATCAGTTACTTTTACATCGTAGTTCTCAACATCACTTTTGCACCGAAGCACTGTGATGTGATGGTAATATCTATCACCACCGCCATCACCACCACGTTCTCCCATTCATTATTCATCACATCAGGTTTCCTCTGTCAGGCGAGTCACCATGTCACCATAACCAGGACAGAACAAGAGCAGCCAGGACAGAACAAGAAATAATGAGTTCATGCTTGAAAAATTTAGGTTTAAGAAAGAGATAGGAAGAAACTGGTTCTCAAATACAGTGGTGGATGAATGGAACGGACTCAGTAATCACGTTGTTAGTGCTAAGACATTAGGGAGCTTTAAGAGAAGATTAGACGAGTTTATGGATGGGGATGATAGGTGGAAATAGGTAGGTATATCTCATACAGGGACTGCCACGTGTAGGCCTGGTGGCTTCTTGCAGCTTCCCTTATTTCTTATGTTGTGTTATAACCATCATCACCAAAATGCACCGTAGCTTCACCATCACCTGCACCATACCTACGCCATAACACCATTAAAAACATACATTTATACTATATTAAGTACCATGTTACTACTACTGCTACTACTACTACTACTACTACTACTACTACTACTACTACTACTACTACTACTACTACTACTGCTGCTGCTGCTGCTCCTGCTGCTGCTGCTACTACTACTACTACTACAACTACTTTTACCACTACTGAAGCGTGACTGGGGAAGGAAACATAAATAAAATGAGTCATCGACTGTAACTTTCCTAGAGAGAGAGAGAGAGAGAGAGAGAGAGAGAGAGAGAGAGAGAGAGAGAGAGAGAGAAAATCGATGGTCACTGTATGAAATTCGACTCTCATAAGTGAAATTCTGCTTAGATTTAAGAGTGAGATAATTGAAACATACAACTCAGAGAGAGAGAGAGAGAGAGAGAGAGAGAGAGAGAGAGAGAGAGAGAGAGAGAGAGAGAGAGAGAGAGAGCAATATGATGGAAAAATACCAGATACAAAAGTGCGCCGTCCAGGAGAGAGAGAGAGAGAGAGAGAGAGAGAGAGAGAGAGAGAGAGAGAGAGAGAGAGAGAGAGAGAGAGAGAGAGAGAGAGAGAGAGAGAGAGAGAGAGAGAGAGAGAGATAAAGGATGAAATATGACTAGTAAAAACTGGACCATGAATGTAAAAATGAGAGAGAGAGAGAGAGAGAGAGAGAGAGAGAGAGAGAGAGAGAGAGAGAGAGAGAGAGAGAGAGAGAGAGAGCCAGGCCAGATTCCACTGAGAAGAGAACCACAACACATGACTCATTACATTCAGTTGAACGCACACACGAGGTGCCATGTACGTTTTTGATGACGTACATGAGGCCAGTGTACGTGTGTGTGCGTGTCCCGCAACCTACCTTCCTTCCTTCTCCCTCTTCCTCCTCTTCCTCTCTCTCTCTCTCTCTCTCTCTCTCTCTCTCTCTCTCTCTCTCTCTCTCTCTCTCTCTCTCTCTCTCTCTCTCTCTCTCTCTCTCTATGGAATTTGCTGAAAAGTGTGTCAGAGAGAGAGAGAGAGAGAGAGAGAGAGAGAGAGAGAGAGAGAGAGAGAGAGAATCACAGAAAAGATACTTAATATCATATCTTAAGATACAAACAAACAAGCAAATCAACTTAACATTCCGTAAGGCAAAAGGACCGGATGTCTCTCTCTCTCTCTCTCTCTCTCTCTCTCTCTCTCTCTCTCTCTCTCTCTCTCTCTCTCTCTCTCTCTCTCTCTGGCAGTGATAAGAGTACCTACACCTGATCTTCCACAAGTACTGTAGATAAGGTCATGAAAATTGAGCTGATGTAAAGACGAGGGGGGAAAAAGAAGCTCCGGAGGAAAAGGTCAAGGGTGAAAATGATGTTAAGGGCAAAAATTACGTAAACATTAGGGAAAAAAACACGGAAATCAAGGGTTAACCAGTTTTGAAGGTGGAGTGTAAAGAGAGAGATTGTGTGTTTGTGTTTGTTGATTCTTGTTGGAAGCGTTGTGTGGTGCAAGGTGAAACAATGGAGATGAGAATTATTAGAATTATATTGGTTCGTATTTGTAATGTGTCCATGTAACCCGTTTTCTATAGATAACAAAGAAGGACTATAGCAAATGTGTGCTTCTTTAGTCGTGTTCGAAACTTTGTGTCTTGTAAGGAGAAATAAAGGAGATGAGATAGAGTTTGGAATGATATTGGCTGTTAATAGTGTGTTCATGTAAGCCGTTTTCTTTACATAACAAAGGAAGACTATAGCAAATGTTGTGTTTCTTTAGTCGTGTTCGAAACTTTGTGTTTTGAGGAGATAGTGCTTGGAGTGATTGATATTGGGTATTTCTATATAAAAAAAAAACCCTACTGATATGATATAAAATGATATAGACTGCAAGGTTAAAAGAGAATTTAATTCAGTGCAACTATAAACTGATTTTCTAATTATCATCATTCTGTTTTAGTACTTATGTGTGTTCAAATGATTACTTTTTTCTACATATTAAAGACCATAGCAGTCACTCAGTCAGGCAGCCAATTAGCTAGTTATGTATGTTGTTAGTTAGTCAATGTAGGAGTGTTGAAGGTGACAAAGAAAAAAAGAACAAGATCCTGACTTTGGAACATTAGGAAAAGATAAACTAAGACGTGATATCACACCAAGGAAATTTTGTTTGTTTGTTTGTGTGTAAGGACGTTGAGAAATAGATTTGTAAAGGAGACGAATAAGAAAATATATTGCGTGGGTTGATTCAGTGGGGGAGGATTAGGCTTAGAGAGAGAGAGAGAGAGAGAGAGAGAGAGAGAGAGAGAGAGAGAGAGAGAGAGAGAGAGAGAGAGAGAGAGAGTTTTGGATTGATTTTCCATGCGATTGGGAGTCTAGCCAAGATATAAAAAATAAAATAGTTCATAAATAAGATAAAACAGAAGAGAAAGAAAAGAAGGAAGAAAAATTAAACGAAAAAAAAGAGAATGGAAAGGAAATACATTCGAAATCTCCGTTACCAAATAAACATAGAGGTAGTAAAAAGATAACAAAAGGATATATAGACAAAATAAAAAGAATAAACTAGCTTGTATCAACAGATTTATACTCAGATTGTAAAAAGATGAAAATAAACCGTATGAAGGCGTCAGTTAAAGTCTATATACATGAAACTAAATAAATAGAATAAACAAATCATGCTAATAATAAAGATAAATAATAATAAATAATACATAAATAGTAAGACAGAATAATGATAATATATAACATTGAGGCAGATGACTCAGAGGAGGACAGTTTTAAAAGGCAAAGGAAGAAATGAACAATTAAACTTGAACTTGAGTTATGAGAGAGAGAGAGAGAGAGAGAGAGAGAGAGAGAGAGAGAGAGAGAGAGAGAGAGAGAGAGAGAGAGACTTGCATGTTTTGATACTTTATCGAAGCTGTTGTTAATTACGTTACAGATTAAATTAAATAGATTATAATTAAATTGTACGAGAGAGAGAGAGAGAGAGAGAGAGAGAGAGAGAGAGAGAGAGAGAGAGAGAGAGAGAGAGAGAGAGAGAGAGAGAGAGAGAGAGACTTAAAACCTGCGTGACTAAACTTCCTTGTCACGACTTCCGCAAACTTCAGTGGCGTGATTCAAAAAAACTTCACTCACTGGCTTATCTTCGTGACTGATCGTGCCTGGTGACTCACTCGATGTTATTCACTTGTGCCGGGAAAAAAAAAAAGAAAAGAAATGATAATGATAAATAGCTCATGCAGTGACGGAGTTGTGACTTGTGGGGTTGTGAAGATTGTGAAGATTGTAAGACGAGGTAAAGGAAGTAATGCATTTAGATGACTGTATGATTTTTTTTTTTTTCCTACTTCATCTACTTTTTTTCTTGTTCTTGTTCTTGTTCTTGTTCTTGTTCTTCTTTTTCTTTTCTTTGTCTACTTCTTCTTTTCTTTGTGTTCGTTGTCTTCTATTTCTTTTGTTATTGTTATTGTTGTTGTTGTTGTTGTTGTTGTTGTTGTTGTTGTTGTTGTTATGTAAGCGTTTCTGACCAGGGGCAACAAAAGTCTGAAAAAAATACTAAAATAGACTTAGCTTTATTGTTTATTTGATTTAGTTAGTTAATTAATTAGTCAGCTAGTTATTTACGTAGTGATTTAGTTATTTTTCCCCCTAGGAACAGAAAGAAAGAGAAAAAAGACAAGTATTCCGCAAATTTAGTGTTTCGTCCACAAAAAGAAAAGATTGAAAAGAAAATATTTTAACACCAGAGGCCATTTGAGTTTCAGAGACGCCTCTCTCTCTCTCTCTCTCTCTCTCTCTCTCTCTCTCTCTCTCTCTCTCTCTCTCTCTCTCTCTCTCTCTCTCTGTGTGTGTGTGTGTGTGTTTGTGATGGTTAAAATTAGCTTATGGTGACTGACTTAATGAATAATGTGAAGAGATGATGTTATTCTGCTTCCAAACAGCGATTTTCTTTCTTTCTTTCTTTCTTTCTTTTCTTTCCTTTCTTTCTTTTCTTTCCTTTCTTTAATCAGCGTTTTTCTTTCTTTTCTTCCTTCCTTCCTTCCTTCCTTCCTTCCTTCCTTCCTTCCTTCCTTCCTTCCTTCCTTCCTTCCTTCCTTCCTTCCTTCCTCCCTCCCTCCTTACGTACTTACTGACTGACTGACTGACTGACTGACTATCTGACTGACTGACCGACTGGTTAACTGACTGACTGACATATTTACCGACTTAGCAAGCTCTTTATTTTATCGTTTGCATAGAATGATTACGATAAGCAGCGGAATAGACTCAGTTATCAGGCTGTCAGATGAGAGTGAGACGTTTTCTGATAGTAGTAATGGGTGTGTATAGATAAGCTTGTGTTATGCAAGGCCTGCCACATGTAGGCCTTGTGGCTTTATGCTGCTTCCCTAACCTTTGTTTTTGTGGTCTTAAGTTGCATCTGTCCTCTCTCTCTCTCTCTCTCTCTCTCTCTCTCTCTCTCTCTCTCTCTCTCTCTCTCTCTCTCTCTCTCTCTCTCTCTCTCTCTGTCTATTCTAGCTGTCTCTTTCTTCCCTCAGTAATTTATTTTAACTTATTTTGTCTTTACTTTCTTGTGTTGCTCTCCCTTCCTCTGTTGTACTTTTCTTTCTTTCTTCTTCCCTCACTAATTTATTCACAAGCTAATCAATTAATCAGCTAATTAACCGAGTGACTTATTCTCTTTTTACGTTATGTTGGATCTGTTCTGTCCTCTCTCCCTCCCTCTGTTGTACCTCTTTGTTTTTCTCTCTACTTCTTTCACTAACTTATTTACAAGCTAATCACTCAACAAGCTAATTAACCGAGTGACTATCTGTCTGACTATATAGCTAGCTAACACTGACTGACTGATTGACTGGCTCTATCACTCACTCACTCACTCACTCACTCACTTATTCGCTCGCTCACTCATTAATCAATTACCTGCCTACCTGCCTACCTATCTACCTATCTATCTATCTATCTATCTATCTATCTATCTATCTATCTATCTATCTATCTATCTATATACCTCCTTGCAGACCTACCCACTTAACAAACTAACAACTTATTAACCAACTAGCCAACCAATCCACCAACTAAAGATCTATCCACCTACCTAATTAAATGCCAGACTGACTGACTACCTACCCTCCTTGACTAACTCCCCACATAGCTTCCTAGTGGTGCAGGGATGACTTAGGTAACTAACCCCTGCACCTGCGGTCTACACATATATCAA
>NC_087182.1:2088754-2091254 GCF_035594125.1 Scylla paramamosain
GAAAGAGATGAATGCGAATAAGAAAGTGAATGTGGTGAATGTGAAATAGGAGTAGAAGGAGGAAGAGGAGGAGGAGGAGGAGGAGGAGGAGGAGGAGGACTGATAAAAAATGGATGAAGTGGACGTGAGTGCAAATTAATTCACTCGCCATTCGCTCAATTAACTCATTTATCAAGAGAGAGAGAGAGAGAGAGAGAGAGAGAGAGAGAGAGAGAGAGAGAGAGAGAGAGAGAGAGAGAGAGAGAGAGAGAGAGAGAGATATTACCTTCCTATATAAATACTACTGCTGTTTTTTCTTCCTTCTTCGTCTTCTACTACTACTACTACTACTACTACTACTACTACTACTACTACTACTACTACTACTACTACTACTACTACTACTACTACCACAAATCATGAATCAAACAAGTAAATAACATAAGACAAACGCATCTCTAACCTTACACATTTCCCTCTGACCTTGACCTAGCGGCAGAAATGACAGGGGGTGGAGGGGGAGGGGACGGGAGGAGGGCAGGAGGGTGAGGAAAGAGAGGGAGGGAGAAAAAGAGGAGTTAAAGGGAAGCATTAGTGGTATTGAGAGAAGTAGGGTAGAGAAGACTTGCAAGGGGACGCGTATGTGTGTGTGTGTGTGTGTGTGTGTGTGTGTGTGTGTGTGTGTGTGTGTGTGTGTGTGTGTTGGGGAGGGGGGTTCCTAAGATGTGACAAGAAGCGTATCACTCGTACCAAGAAGATGAAAGAAGAATAGGAAGTGTATACGATAAGGGAGAAGGAGAGTCTTTTGTTTACGTTCTGTCTGTGCTTATTGTTCATACAGACCACGTGTTGTAGTGGAGCAGTGGCTGGCAACATACTGAACCTGACTTCCATCTCTTCTTTTAAACTCGAATTATTGACATACTTTGCGTTTCCCAGTTTCTAATGACAGTCCACCCACCCACAAAGCCTGAGTTACCTTCGTTTTCTTCCATTTTTCTCTCAGTCTCAAGGCTACAAGCGATCTCTCTATAAAACCCGGTGGAGTTACACTTCCTCTATATTTTGAGTCTTTGTCGTAGTCTTAAGTCCCCGTGATTAGCTGGCGGCCTTATGAAACCTTGCTTTTATTATCACTTTATTTTTTGCGGTTTTCTCCCAGTCATAACGCCTCTGACCAGCTGAAAGTCTCCTTATAGACCGTGAACGGGGAACCCACTCGTATTTTCTTTTTATTTTCAGTTTTGCCATCAGTCTTAAGTACCTCCATCTACTAACAGTCTTACAAAACTTAGTAATATATTCTTAGCAGGACGGAAGGTTAAGATATTTTATTTATATATTTATTTATCTATTTATTCATTTATTTTACGTGGGATAAGCATCGTACAATGGCAACACATTTAAGAGAGAGAGAGAGAGAGAGAGAGAGAGAGAGAGAGAGAGAGAGAGAGAGAGAGAGAGAGAGAGAGAGAGAGAGAGAGAGAGAGAGAGAGAGAGAGATCAGAAACAATCGTCTAAAATTGGATGATAAGGGTCTTGAAAACGGCGGATAGTGAAAATATTTGTTGTCCATCGACTTGTGGCCGTGACTGTACATGGCAATACTGTGTGAAAGGCCACTTGCTTCACGACTCTTGTTAAATTCTCTCTCATAATCACCTGAAGACTAACTTAAGTATCCTTTGTCGTTTGTAATCATTTGTAATCCTTTGTAAGTCAATTTCATCCCTTGATTTTCGTTGTTTTCTTTGATTCTTTGTGACCTAAGAGAGAGAGAGAGAGAGAGAGAGAGAGAGAGAGAGAGTAAAGGAATAGAAAAGAACCAAAGGACAGGCAGATCAAGAGAGAGAGATTAGCGAACCTCTCAGATTCTTTAAAGGAGAGAGAGAGAGAGAGAGAGAGAGAGAGAGAGAGAGAGAGAGAGAGAGAGAGAGAGAGAGAGAGAGAGAGAGAGAGAGAGGGGGGGGGGGAGCAGGTGTCATGGTTGTGTCATCTTGTATTTATTCTCCATGGTTTCTTCAGGGGCTTCTCTCTCTCTCTCTCTCTCTCTCTCTCTCTCTCTCTCTCTCTCTCTCTCTCTCTCTCTCTCTCTCTCTCTCTCTCCTAGGGGAAATTACGTAAAAAGCCTGAAATGAATTATTAAACACACACACACACACACACACACACACACACACACACACACACACACAGAGAGAGAGAGAGAGAGAGAGAGAGAGAGAGAGAGAGAGAGAGAGAGAGAGAGAGAGAGAGAGAGAGAGAGAGGCAGTAATCATGGGAGGGAGGAGGTTGCATCATTCCCTCCCTCCCCCCTCCTTCCCTTCCTCCCTCTCCTCCCACCTGCCTCTCCTCCACTACTTACCTGTCTTCCTCTCCCTCTCCCACTCTCTCTCTCCCTCTCCCTCTTTCTCCGTACTGTGCATCGCTGAGTCATCACTTCATGGCCGCCAGCTGTCATTGTTCCAGTAGTAGTAGTAGTAGTAGTAGTAGTAGTAGTAGTAGTAGTAGATGTTGGTAT
>NC_087182.1:2096254-2101254 GCF_035594125.1 Scylla paramamosain
ACTTTTACTAATTATTCTGAGTGTGTGTGTGTGTGTGTGTGTGTGTGTGTGTGTGTGTGTGTGTGTGTGTGTGTGTGTGTGTGTGTGTGTGTGTGTGTGTGTGTGTGTGTGTCTTTTAGTTGATTAGAGAGAGAGAGAGAGAGAGAGAGAGAGAGAGAGAGAGAGAGAGAGAGAGAGAGAGAGGGGGGGGGCGGGGGAAGCGTTGAAGGAATGAAGGCCTCAAATCAATACCTGCTAATTAGATTTCATACAGGTAATGCACACACACACACACACACACACACACACACACACACACACACACACACACACACACACACACACACACACACACACACACACACACACACACACACACACACACACACACGTTCTTTTCAATATTTTTTTTCCACTTTTCATTCCCTTTGTCCTCTCTTTACTTTTTCCTTTTTCCTTCCTTCCTCTTCATCTTTTTATTTTTTCCTTTTTTCCATTCCTTTAACCCTTTCTTCACCCTTCTATTCTTCTCTCCTTCAAAAATTTTTCTTTCTTTACCTTCTCCTTTTATCCTTCCTTCTCTCCTTCCCTTCCTTCCTTCCTTCCTTCCTTCCTTCCTTCCCTCCCTCTCTCCCTCTCTCCTTTTCCTCCCTTCCTCCCTCCCTCCCTCCCTCTGATAATAACCCCTATTCCACCTTAACTGTATCCCATCTAATCTCACCTTTCCTTCGTCCCATCTCTCCTTTTTTTCCCCCAGTTTCATTTTCCACCCACTCACCCAAAGTCTCTCCCTCACACATCCTCCTCCCACTTATTTGTTTTTTTTTTTTTTTTTTGGTTTGGTTTTTCATAATTTTAGCTACATTGTTATATTTGTTGTTAATGAAGATAAGCAATAGGTGTAACGCTTGTCCATCCGTACTGTACATAAATAGACAGTTGAAATGATTGATATAAATTGAATAGCGAAATAAATAAGTGGACGCCACCTGTGCATAAATAAAGTTGAAGTGATTGATGAAAATTGAATAGTGAAGTGAATAGACACGACCTGTACATTAGTAGACGAAGTTGAAATGATTGATATAAATTGAATATCGAAGAGTAAATAAACAGACGAGTGGTGAAAGTGGTTGGCAAAAAAAAAAAAAGTGAATAGGAGAAATTAATGATGAGTGAAAATAAATAGATAAAAAATGATGAAAATATAAAACTTGCTCGTTAATGAATAAAATAGAAAGTAAATTGAAACTGTAAGTCCACAAGAGAGTTTTACAGTGGATTTAAACCACGGATTTAAATGAATATTATAATGATTACCCTTTTTAAATGTAAACCACTGGATAAAACGCCAAATTTCTCTCTCTCTCTCTCTCTCTCTCTCTCTCTCTCTCTCTAACATGATCTTTTTCTACCTTATCTCTGCCTTCCTGTATCTCCCCTCCCTGCCTTTATCTCTCTCTCTCTCTCTCTCTCTCTCTCTCTCTCTCTCTCTCTCTCTCTCTCTCTCTCTCTCTCTCTCTCTCTCTCTCTCTCTCTCTCTCTCTCTCTCTCTCTCTCTCTCTCTCTCTCCCCGCCCCCCTTTTGATGCCTCAGCATAGCACGCCCCTTAAGACACGGCGCTGTATTGATTCTATTACTAAAGGACAGAGAGAGAGAGAGAGAGAGAGAGAGAGAGAGAGAGAGAGAGAGAGAGAGAGAGAGAGAGAGAGAGAGAGAGAGAGAGAGAGAGAGAGAAGGGGGGATCTTTCTACAAGACAGAAGCCAGAGGTGTGTGTGTGTGTGTGTGTGTGTGTGTGTGTGTGTGTGTGTGTGTGTGTGTGTGTGTGTGTGTGTGTGTGTGTGTGTGTGTGTGTGTATCCTTGACCTTCGTGTCTGAATGCCTACTTGTGTGTGTGTGTGTGTGTGTGTGTGTGTGTGTGTGTGTGTGTGTGTGTGTTTTAAGCCTATAAGACAAAAAGGGAAGGAAAAAAAAGGAAAGAAAAAGGAAAAAATGTGGGTGACTTGTTTCTTTTCTTTTTTGTTGTTGTTTATGTAAGAATGGCGTATAGGTGCTGATTCTCTCTCTCTCTCTCTCTCTCTCTCTCTCTCTCTCTCTCTCTCTCTCTCTCTCTCTCTCTCTCTCTCTCTCTCTCTCTCTCTCTCTCTCTCTCTCTCTCTCTCTCTCTCTCCTTTCCTCTCTTCTCCCCTCTTCCTCTACGTTTCCCCTGTCCATTTATCGTGAGTTTTCCGCTTTTCCAGTTTTCCTCTCCTCTTTCCCTTCTCTCGTCTCCCCTCATCTCATTTTTCCCTTTATTGGCTTTTGTTTTTTCCTCCTTTCTCATTTTCTTTCTCTTTTCCTCTCAGTTTTTCCTCTCACATTTCTTCACTTTTCACTTTCACTATTCTTTGTTTTTTTTTATTGTTTTTGTTGTTTGTTTTTTCTTTTTATTTGTTAGGTTTTGTTTTCTTTATTTTTTTCTTGTTTCTCTTTTATTTTTCTCTCTTTTGTCGTATTTATTATTATTTTTTTATGTTGTTGCTTGTTTCTCTCCTTTATTCGTTATTTTTTTTACTTTTTTCTCTTTTTTTATTTCTTCCTTTTCTATTTTCCTTTTGTTTTCTATACGAATATTTTTTTCTCTTATTCCTGCTTATTCTCTGAAGATTAGACAAGTTTATGGATGGGGATAACAGATGGAAATAGGTAGGAGTGTTTCATACAGGGACTGCCACGTGTAAGCCTGGTCGCTTCTTGCAGCTTCCCTTATTTCTTATGTTCTTATGTTCTTATGTTCTTTTTACTTTTAATAGTTTGATATATTTTTCTTACTTTTGTTTTTTAATTCGTTATATTTTTTTTGTTTTACATTTTTTTCTTGTTACTGTGATTTTTTTTTTATTTCTAATCCTATTTTTTTCTGTTAATTAATCTTTATCGTATTTTTTTCCGTCTTACTCCTTTATCTTTTATTTTTACTTCTTCCACTCTTTAGCCATTTATATTTACCCTTCCAGTCTTAAATTTCCCCTTCCACCTTTATTTTACCTCCTTTTGTCATGATAGAATTTTCCCCACTCATATACATCAGTTTCCCCTCATTTCCCTAACCCCCTTTTTTTTCCTCATACTTTTCTCTTTCATTCTTACTTTTATTCTCTTCTGTTTTTATTTTTTTCCTCTCCATCATTTATTTCCTCCCTCAACCAATATCTTCAACCAGTATTTTCCTTAACCATATTCTCAGTCTCCCCTCACTCCCCCCTTCTCCCCCCTTTTTTTTTTCCCTTGCACCTTTCCCCTCACCTGGTAATCAATGAAGGCCACACCCACACCTGAGCCTTACCTAACTTGGGGTCTCTGCCGCTATAGAGGTCACAGTTCCCTCTGTTATACTTGCAAATGACCTCTGTGTGATCTGTGAGGCTGAGGGAAGGTGTGGGGAGGGGGGAGACGTGTTGTGAATGCTGAGTGTATGAATGAGTGTGTGTGTGTGTGTGTGTGTGTGTGTGTGTGTGTGTGTGTGTGTGTGTGTGTGTGTGTCGTGAGGGAAGCTACTTAACTGTTTTGTGTGGTAAGATCGAAAGAAGAACAAGATCAAGAACAAGAAGAGACAGTTATTGTTGTTGTTGTTGTTGTTGTTGTTGTTGTTGTTGTTGTTGTTGTTGTGCTTTTAATGTTTTCTTGTTGTTATTACTATTTTTATTGTTGGTATTACTGTCCTCCTCCTCCTCTTCCTCCTCCTCCTCCTCCTCCTCCTCCTCCTCCTCCTCCTCCTCCTCCTCCTCCTCCTCCTCCTCCTCCAAAGACAAAGAAAAAACACATATCCTACTGCTTTTAACCCCTGCCTTTCCCTCCTTCCCTCCACCTCCTTCCGCCCTCCCTACAGCCACCCTCACCCCCTTCCCTGACTCCCGTACCTTCCCTTACACAAGCACAGAATCCCACTCTTAATGGTCTCTTCAAAAATCGATCAACGGGGCAGCGCGATGTTCTGAAGGGAAGGTTGTCACAGGGATGCGCAGGTTGGCCAATGCATTTTTTATTGGTGCAAATGTGAATGACCGCGAGGAGGAGGAGGAGGAGGAGGAGGAGGAGGAGGAGGAGGAGGAGGAGGAGGAGGAGGAGGAGGAGGGACAAAGGAATGTAGGAATAAATACAGAAGGTTTTAAGATTGTTTGCTATTTGTAGTTTTATTTTCACTAGTACTGTAGAAGGAAGAGGAGGAGGAGGAGGAGGTGGACGTGGAGGAGGAGGAGGAGGAAGAGGAGGAGGTTAAAGACTGGAAGTGCAAGAATAATCTGACCTAACCTAAGTTAACCTAACCTAACCTAACTTAACCTAACCTAACATAACCTAACCTAACCTAACCTAACCTAACCTAACCTAACCTAACCTAACCTGACCTAATCTAACCTAACCTGACCTAACCCAACCTTAACCTAACCTAACCTGACCTAATCTAACCTAACCTGACCTAACCTAACCTAACCTAACCTAACCTAACCTGACCTAACCTGACCTAACCTAACCTAACCTAACCTAACCTAACCTAACCTAACCTAACCTGACCCAACCCAACCTTAACCTAACCTAACCTGACCCAACCCAACCTTAACCTTACCTAACCTAACCTAACCTAACCTAACCTAACCTGACCTAATCTAACCTAACCTAACCTAACCTAACCTAACCTAAGTTAACCTAACCTAACCTAACTTAGCCTAACCTAACCTAACTTAACCTAACCTAACCTAACCTGACCTGACCTAACCTAACCTAACCTAACCTAACTTAACCTAACCTAACCTAACCTAACCTAACCTAACCTGACCTAACCTGACCTAACCTAACCTAACCTAACCTAACCTAACCTAACCTTAACCTTACCTAACCTAACCTAACCTAACCTAACCTGACCTAATCTAACCTAACCTAACCTAACCTAACCTAACCTAACCTAAGTTAACCTAACCTAACCTAACTTAGCCTAACCTAACCTAACTTAACCTAACCTAACCTAACTTAACCTAACCTAACC
>NC_087182.1:2103754-2108754 GCF_035594125.1 Scylla paramamosain
GAGTGAAAAGTGGGAAAAATGTGAATGGAAAATAGAGGGAAATTGAAAGAACGTAGGAGGAGGAGGAGGAGGAGGAGGAGGAGGAGGAGGAGGGAAGGGTGAGAAATGGTGTAAAAGGAGAGTGGAAACTAGATCGTGGGAGGAGAAGAAAGAGGAAGAGTTGGAGGAGGAGGAGGAGGAGGAGGAGGAGGAAGAGGAGGAGGAGGAGGGCATAAAGAGCGGTGGTGGAAAGAAATTAAAGTTCAAGAATTTAAAGAATGGAGGAGGAGGAGGAGGAGGAGGAGGAGGAGGAGGAGAAGGAAGAAGAAGAAGAGGAGGAGGAGGAGGACGGATATGAATGAACAAACAGAGGGAGAGAGGGAGAGAAAGGAAGAAGAGAAGAAGGGAAGAAAGAGAAATAAAGATGTGTGTGTGTGTGTGTGTGTGTGTGTGTGTGTGTGTGTGTGTGTGTGTGTGTGCGCGTGTTTTAACTCCAGTATACAAATAAATACACGTAGTACAATTCATTCATTTACTAGAATAAAGCACGTATTATTTTAACACTCCAGAGTACTTATGACCTCACCTCTCACCTTTCGTAGTATTTTATTGCATTCCCGTCAATTTTTATACTAATATCACATTTTCCACGCCCTATTTTAGCATACTAGTTCGTACATTCAACTCTCACCTTTAGCATTCCACGCATTTCATAGTAAGTACATTTTTTTCCCCCGGATATATCAGTTGGCAGTGTCTGATTCACCACACGCATTCATTAATAACGTAGCCTCGAGTTATACTTTACATAATCAGTTAGTCACCCCTCTCTGTAGCTTCATAGATATAGAAAACGGTAATGCTTATAATTTCACCCCTTTATTCTATTCAAGATGTCCCCTAGGTTACACTGTTTGATTCACCACACGCTGTCATTAATACCGCAGCCTCGTGTTGCTTATACCATCACTCTGTCAACCTCAGTTCCTCTCCATAGCTTTACGTATCAGAGTTAGTTTATATAATCTAATTCGTGAGTCGCGTGTATTGTTGTGTATACGTTACGTCAAGCCTTGTGTATTTGTGTATAGGGAGTGGACTTGTGTATGTATAAATAGAAAATTGCCACATCTCTGGAACTACTAGTCGACCATGAATAAAAGAACATAGATAAATAAATAAAAGAAGAAAGAAAGAATAAATAAAAGGGGAAGAAACTAACCATTTGACAAGGCAGGAGCAAACTTTCTAATAACCACTTTTTTTTTATATTAAGACTTTATTCGTGTTCAGTTATGTGGTTTATCTTTTTTGGAACATCCTGTACGAGTATGTTTACTTTAATTTTTGTTCATCAGTGCAGAATTTTGTTGTTTCCTTGGCGGTGAGAAGTTTCCTCCTCCTTCTTTTCTTCGTTCTTCTCTTCTCTTCTTCTCTTCCTCGTCCTTTTGATCCTCCTTTTCCTCGTCCCCTTCCTCGCTCTTCCACTCTCGTTTTCCTCTTCCACAAAATCTCTTTAATATTACTCCGAACTGTTCCCGTGATACCTAATTTAATGTCACTTAACTAAAGGAGAGGCAGTTTTAGAAGCTTACGTTAACTAATGTATATATATAACTGAAGGATTTTGATAAGCTTTACCGTAATAGACAAATCTGAGACAAAAAATTAACTATGAACCCAAAATCACACCTGTTTCGTACAATCCAGCGCCTTTAAACCAGAAATTGAGCCGCGAAACGCATTATTCTCTTCCAGACTGATTACTGTAGTACATGATGAGGTAAATGATCAGGCAGGCGGGCTTGGTCAGGCTGAGATTGGTGTGGTCACTGGTAAAGTTACTACGTTTTCTGTCACGTGTACCATGGAGAGTGGATGAAAGAAAGTGGATGTACATATAACGTAAACTTATCTATTTATCTTGTGCTCGCTCATTCAATTCTTGTGGCGCCGTTGTGAAAGAGAGTGGGTGTATATATAGCGTAAACTCATCTTCTTCTATGGCCGCGTGTTCACTCGTTATAAAGTCCTGTAACGTCGTTGTGATAAGAAGTTTATGTACTTTTAACGTGAACTTACCAATTTCTTTATCCTCGTGCTTTCATTCAAGTTCTGTGTCGCCATGGTGAAAGAGAATGGATGTACTTAGAGCGTAAACTTATCTATTTATCTTTCCTCACTCCCAATCATTCCTTGTGGCGTCGACATGAAAGAGAGGCGGACATACACATAGCGTAAACTTAATAATTTCTTTGTCCTCATTCGTTAAGTCCTGTGGCGTCGTGGTGTCCAGTGTCCTGCGTAATTTAAGCGAACCACATGTTATTTCCGCCCAAACAAAGGAAGTATGTATAGCAAAACAAAAAAAGACATTGTGTATTACAGCTCATAGTAAACTTAAATTCTTTCTCATGTCACAGACTCATGTTCTTTTTTTTTCTCTCTCTCTCAAGGACTAATCTCCAAGGCCACAGAGATGATAAGCCTGGTTCTCGTAGCTGGTTTTGCCCATTGATAATACAAAACACTTGTCAAATTCCCAATAGAATCATGAAAACGTCCTTGAAAACTCAGCAACTTTCCCTGCAGCCTGTTAAATGTAAGAGATGAGGAGAAGAAGTGTTTAATAATCTTGTAATTAACCTTTCTTTTATAATGACTTTGTAATGGATACAGAGTGTATTTGTCTTGTTCTTATGAGTGTTTTTCCCATTGTAGATGCAGAACTCTTGTTGAATTATCACCAAAATCATGAAGACACTTGAAAATCTCCAGTAACTTCCACCGCAGCCTGTTAAATGATAAGGCAACGAAATGTTCAGGTTTCGTCTTAAATTACAACCTCTTGTTCAGCCTTTCTTCTCTTAATGATTATTTTCCAAAGCCACAGAATTGACTCGCCGAACTTCAAAGGGTGTTTTTCTCATTTATTATGCAGAATACTTGTCAAAACCTCACTAGAATCACGAACCTTGAAAGTCCCAGTAACTTCCACTGACAAAGGTGTGTGAAGTCGAGATAGTCGAGGTAGACTGCTTAATCTTTCCTATTTTAAAGGCTTCCTAGTCCTTATTGTCTTTTTTTTTCTTTTTTTTTTCCAAGGACATCAAAAGCACGGAGATGACTAACCAAGGTGCTATTGATGTCTTCCCCCTTTGGTGATGCAGGACACTCGTTAAACTCTCCCCAGTGATGCAGGACACTCGTTAAACTCTCCCTAGTGAGGAAGGACACTCGTTAAACTCTCCCCAGTGATGCAGGACACTTGTTAAGCACCCACCATTGATGCAGGACACTCGTTAAACTCTCCCCAGTGAGGAAGGACACTCGTTAAACTCTCAACAAAATCATGAAAACGAAAATGAATATGTTTCCATCGTTAAAGTGAATATTAGAACACTAGATAGATTAATAGAGAGAGAGAGAGAGAGAGAGAGAGAGAGAGAGAGAGAGAGAGAGAGAGAGAGAGAGAGAGAGAGAGAATATGTGAGTTTCCTTATTGTTTTTGGGAAGAAGGGAAAGGAAACACACCTTTGGGCTTGCCACTAAACACTGCTTGCATTGTTGTCACCCCACCAACACACTTAAACATCCCCCCTTCTCTCTCTCTCTCTCTCTCTCTCTCTCTCTCTCTCTCTCTCTCTCTCTCTCTCTCTCTCTCTCTCTCTCTCTCTCTCTCTCTCTTTCCCCTCAGCAAAGAGATCCCCTTTAAAAAACCCCATCTCTCCCCCTTAACCATACTTTAAAATACCCCCCTTTTCTCTCTCCCCCCTCCGCATTTCCTAACCTTATCTCCCTTCCTCCTCCTCCTCTTCCTCCTCCTCCTCCTCTTCCTCCTCCTCCTCCTCCTCCTCCTCCTTCTCCTCCTCCTCCTGATTTTCAAATTTCAGTTTATAAAATCCTTGAACACATACCAATATCAACGCCCTCTCTCTCTCTCTCTCTCTCTCTCTCTCTCTCTCTCTCTCTCTCTCTCTCTCTCTCTCTCTCTCTCTCTCTCTCTCTCTCTCTCTCTCTCTCTCTCTCTCTGCCTTGAATGTAGGTTTAAATTTACATGGTGTATTTGTTTTTTTTTTCTTTTTTTCTTTTTCTTGTCGTTTTGTTGTATTTATTTACTTATTGATTTATTCTTTTATTTATTTGTTTGTTTATTTGTTTGTTTATTTGTTTGTTTATTCATTCATTCAATTAGTTGTATTTTGTTCTACTGATTACTTTCTCTTTCTTATTTTTTTGATATTGTGGGAATCTTTTGTCTTCTTCTTCTTCTTCTTCTTCTTCTTCTTCTTCTTCTTCTTCTTCTTCTTCTTCTTCTTCTTCTTCTTCTTTCGTTTGCTTTTATCTTTCCTTCTTCCTCATTCTTACTTTTCTTCCTCTCTCTCATTCCTCGTTTCTTTTATGTGCATGCATTGCTATGTTTTCTCCTCCTCCTCCTCCTCCTCCTCCTCCTCCTCCTCCTCCTCCTCCTCCTCCTCCTCCTCCTCCTCCTCCTCCTCCTCCTCCTCCTCCTCCTCCTCCTCCTCCTCCTCCTCCTCCTCCTCCTCCTCCTCCTCCTCCTCCTCCTTTTGCCTTGGCCCATATCACAACCTCGTTTCCTCCTCTTCCTTCCTCCTCCTCCTCCTCCTCCTCCTCCTCCTCCTCCTCTTTATTTCGCTGTTACTTTATCTATTTTCCTACTTCATTTAAATATTCTCCTTCTTTTTTGATGAGATGGAAGAAGAAGGGAGGAGAAAAGTGGAGGAAAAGTGGAGGGGAGGAAAAAAGTGGAAGGGAAAGTGAAAGTAATGGAGAGAAAAAGTGAATAATAATAATAATAATAATAATAATAATAATAATAATAATAATAATGAGAAATGAGTAAGTTGTGTTTTGTATTGTTATTGTACTCTCTCTCTCTCTCTCTCTCTCTCTCTCTCTCTCTCTCTCTCTCTCTCTCTCTCTCTCTCTCTCTCTCTCTCTCTCTCTCTCTCTCTCTCTCTCTCTCTCTCTCTCTCTCTCTCTCTCTCTCTCTCTCTCTC
>NC_087182.1:2116254-2126254 GCF_035594125.1 Scylla paramamosain
CTCTCTCTCTCTCTCTCTCTCTCTCTCTCTCTCTCTCTCTCTCTCTCTCTCTCTCTCTCTCTCTCTGTCTCTCACACACATTATTTCCTTTCTATTTATCTATTTGGACGACTTTTCTTCAGTTTATTTATTTATTTTTCAGTTCCCCCAATGTTTTATTTCAATCTATACCTCGTTTTCTTTTTCTATACGTTTACTGATGCATAATTCATTTTTCGCCTCTTTTAATTGTATTTTATTTTTTTTTCTTACCTGTGTTGTGTGTGTGTGTGTGTGTGTGTTTGTGTGTGTGTGTGTGTGTTTGATTTATTCATATATATATTTTTTTTTCTTGTGTTGCCAAAGGTTAAGCTAATTTATTTATGTGAATCTGGAGGATGAGGAAGAGGAGGAGGAGAAGAAGAAGAAGAAGAAGAAGAAGAAGAAGAAGAAGAAGAAGAAGAAGAAGAAGAAGAAGGAAGAAAAGGAGGAGGAGAAGGAGATGGGAGAGGAAAGAAATCTACTGAGATAAACTAAACGTGTGAGAGAGAGAGAGAGAGAGAGAGAGAGAGAGAGAGAGAGAGAGAGAGAGAGAGAGAGAGAGAGAGAGAGAGAGAGAGAGAGAGAGAGAGAGAGATTGCTTGAGAACGTGACACGGACTAGAGCGAAGAGGAGAGGGGGAGAGAGAAGAAGGTCATATGGAGGTAAGAGAGAGAGAGAGAGAGAGAGAGAGAGAGAGAGAGAGAGAGAGAGAGAGAGAGAGAGAGAGAGAGAGAGAGAGAGAAATGGCGACAGGAAATTAGGGAGGGGAGGATGAAAAGAATGGCTAGAGAGAGAGAGAGAGAGAGAGAGAGAGAGAGAGAGAGAGAGAGAGAGAGAGAGAGAGAGAGAGAGAACGTGCAACATGTCACGTAGGAGAGGCTCTGCTGTTACCTGGCTGTCTTCTCTTCCCTTACCTGGCTGTCTGGCTTACCTGGTCCCTGCTACCTGTCTCTACCTGGTACTGCATCACTCCTTCAGGTGTTCTGCCTCTCAGGTGTTGCTCTTACGCTGTGTTACCTGCTAATTGGTGTTGTTTTGTGGTATTTTCTTGTGTTTCTGTTACTTGGTGTTGTAATTTTGTTGTTGTTGTTGTTGTTTGTGTGTTATTTGGTGTTTAATTCGTTATTTTTTTTATTTTTTTCTATTTTTTTATTTGTTTACTTGTGTGAGTCTTAGTTGTTGCGTTCCTCTTTTCCTTCTTTTTCCTTTTTTTTTGTCTATTCCTTCTCGTTCTGTATTTTTTTTTTTATTATTATTATTGTTCTGTTCCGCTATTTTATTTATGTCCTGGATGATTTTGGCGTTCTCCTGTGTTCTTTTGCTGTTATTTTCTTTATTTTTTTTTCCTTGTGTCTTTTTCTTTTTTCTTATTTTGTCTCTTATTTTTTTTTGCCCCGTCTTTTGTTTCGTATCCTTTTTCGTCTTTTTTTTTATGGATTTATGTTTCTTTCTCTCTCTCTCTCTCTCTCTCTCTCTCTCTCTCTCTCTCTCTCTCTCTCTCTCTCTCTCTCTCTCTCTCTCTCTCTTTATCTACTTGCTTTAATGGTGTGGCAATCTCTTTCTTATCTTCCTGCGACGCTGAACTGAAAAATTAGTCTCTCTCTCTCTCTCTCTCTCTCTCTCTCTCTCTCTCTCTCTCTCTCTCTCTCTCTCTCTCTCTCTCTCTCTCTCTCTGGACTTGTGTTTAATTTCTTCCTATATATCTTAACTTTCTATTATTTTTTTGTTGTTTTACTTATTTTCTTCAGTAACAGTCTGCTAAGGGCCAACAAATCTGCTGCTGTTTGTTCTTCCTTCGTGTTCCCTTTTGTTGCTTCTGCTTCTCCTCTTCCCATTACCTTTTTTTCTTGGAAGGATAAAGGCGGAGGAGGAGGAGGAGGAGGAGGAGGAGGAGGAGGAGGAGGAGGAGGAGGAGGAGGAGGAGGAGGAGGAGAACCGCAACTGTACACTCACTCCTTTCTCCTCTCCCTCCTTCTCTCCTATCCTCTCCTTCCTCCTTCCTCTCCCTCCTTCTCTCCCTTCTCCCTCCTTCTCTCCTTCCCACGTCTGGTTTTTACTCTTAATATCCTGCAACCACGCCCTATCTCTCTCTCTCTCTCTCTCTCTCTCTCTCTCTCTCTCTCTCTCTCTCTCTCTCTCTCTCTCTCTCTCTCTCTCTCTCTCTCTCTCTCTCTCTCTCTCTCTCTCTCTCTCTCAAGCTGGAGGGTTGTTCCTTTCTTGTGTTCCTTTGTGTTCCCTAAATGGTGGTGCTTTGTGGAGAGGGGGTGTGAGGGTGTGTGGTTTTGGGGAGGCGGGGTGGGCGCGTGACTCTTACCTGGGTTTGCGGTCACACCTGTAATATTAGATGTGTGTGTGTGTGTGTGTGTGTGTGTGTGTGTGTGTGTGTGTGTGTGTGTGTGTGTGTGGAAGTTAATGAGTTTCTGTTTCTCTCTTTTCATTTATTTATTTATTCATTCATCTATGTATTTATTTATGTATTCATTTATTCACGTATCTGTTTATTTATTCATTTATTCGTGTTCTCTCTTTCCTCCTTTGTCTTTTTTTTTTCTTTATGCAGTGTTTGGCATTTTTTTTCCCTTGGTTCTTTATTATCATTATTATTATGTATCTTTTTGTTTCTTTTCTTTCTTTCTTTCTTTCTTTCTTTCTTTCTTTCTTTGTATTTCTTTTTACTCGTGAAGGACACAAAAAAGAAAACTCTAAAATGATCGCTTCCATAACCAAAAATAACAACAAATAAATAAAAAAGAACACAATTTAGAAAGATAACCCGAATGAAGCTCCGAAGATGTCTCACTACTCCCCTCATGAAACAGTGAAGCAGTTACTCACAGCAAAATGAGAGATCAGTACAAACACAAGGGGGAGTCCAGAGTTCGCAGGTCCACGGATCATGCACGGGACAGCTGAGTAATGACTGTGACGAATCGGGGAAAGGGAGAAGAGAGAAGATGAATAAGGGAAGAGAGAAAACACTTTAAGAATGGTAATAGATTGGGAAGGAGGCAACAGAATAATAATAATAATGATAACAAAGACTCCCACTGAGGCGCCAGTCCCTAAATAGAGTCAGAAACGAGTAAAAAAGTAGAGGATAAGTGTCTTGAAACCTCCCTATTGAAAGAGTTGAAGTCATAGGAAGGAGGAAATACAGAATCAGGCAGGGAGTTCCAGAATTTACCAGATACAGGCAATTCAGGGTCATGGAAGTTCACGGGAGGACATTCTAAAGGGGTCACTGTGTTCGGTCCCTGGTCTGGTCGTGAACAGTACCAAGTTATTTTCCTTAAGTGTACAGCTGGATTACCTCCACCCACTTGGGTTATCCCCGTGTGCACCCCGCTATCCTCCCCGCTCTCTCTCTCTCTCTCTCTCTCTCTCTCTCTCTCTCTCTCTCTCTCTCTCTCTCTCTCTCTCTCTCTCTCTCTCTCTCTCTCTTCCCATTCACTTTTCTTGTGTTCTTTAGCTTTTCTTTTCTTTTATCTATTCTCTGACTGTTTTCCCTCCCTCCCTCCCTCCCTCTTTGTTTCTTAATGTTGACTCTCTCTCTCTCTCTCTCTCTCTCTCTCTCTCTCTCTCTCTCTCTCTCTCTCTCTCTCTCTCTCTCTCTCATCTGCTTCGCTCTTCTTTTCCTGTTTCCCTTATTTCTTCATCTTTTTTCCCCTCTTCTCTTCTTCCTCTTCAGTGTGTGTGTGTGTGTGTGTGTGTGTGTGTGTGTGTGTGTGTGTGTGTGTGTTTGGAGGAAGGATTGGAATAGAGAGAAAGGAAAGAAGGAAGGAAGGAAGTAGGACAGCGATAAGAAGATGGAGGACAAAAGAGAGAGAAAATAAACACAAATATAGAATGAGGAGAAGGAGGAGGAGGAGGAGAAGGAGGAAAACTCATAGAAATTAAGAAATGGGAAAAAGGAAACTGCAGATAGAGGATAAGGAAACGAGGAGGAAGTAAGAGGAAAAGGAGAAGGAGGAGGAAAAAGAGGAGGATGACGGAGAACAGGAAACAAGGAAAAACCGTAAGGGGCAAAAGTTCCCGAAGAGAGGAAAGGAAAACTTGATTGGAAAATGCATGAGTCAGATTTTTTTATTCCTTTGACATTTTTTTTATTCCTTCATTTGGTTCTCTTACGTTGAAAAGTTATTAGGGATTTTGACGACTAGTTTAACCCTCTGACCGGTATTTGCTGCATCTTGACTTGTTCTACAGCTACATTCTATCTCTGAATTGTGTACGAGTTGTAATGTCTATTCTTTTTTCATCTTGACTTGATCTGCAGCCACATTCGACCTTTAAACTGTCTAGAAATTGTTATAGTCCTCTTTTTCATCCATAACTTTTTTTTTTTTTGCAGATGCTTATTAAAATTTCTTCATAAGTTGCTTTTTGTGCCATTAATGGTTTGGTATCGTTGTAAAATGTAGAAAAAAAAAACGTGATGTTCGTTGGTTTATCAATGTATGGTTATATTTAGATGTGTTTATATAATTTATATATATATTTCATACAGGGACTGCCACGTGTAGGCCTGATGGCTTCTTGCAGCTTCCCTTATTTCTTATGCCCTTATGCTCTTAACAGTATTCATAACCCTTAACTAAACACTTAACAGCAATAATAACCCTTAACACTAACACGTCACCTGGTCCAAGCCTTCAAGAGGGAGGTTGTAACACACTCGTCCAATTCTGGCTAATCCTTTTGACTCTCGTTTAGTAGCTGGCATCTCAATGGGCCTTTTCGTACCCATCAGCCAAAAGCCTTTCTTACGTAAAAAAAAAAAAAAAAAGTAAGACGGAATTATGGAAACCAGGCACTGCAATTAACAATACAAATAATAATGATAAGAGTAATAGATAACTTTGTGCAAGCATCCATAGATATCTTGTAATGATGAGTCGCATTGACGTCACTCTCCGCCTCCCAATGCTTGTCCTTTGCTGCTTTTGAATCCAATATGACCACTAGAACCCGAGCCAGGCAGCGTGTTGTGTCATCTGCTGGCCAAGGTGATCACACGTACGTGAGTCATGGCCGCCATCTGTGCGTCTCCAGCTGATGGTTGCACTTGTTACTGACTGAAAGCTGAGCAGCAATTGAGGATGAACAGAAAAGACAGGAGAGTGTTGACGGAAAATGCTTTAAACTTACTGGGAAAAGGACAGTTAAGGGGAGAAGGTAGATGGAAAGTACTTGAAAATTGCTGGAAGAAAAAGAAAAACGGACTGTAGTTGATGATAGAAAAGAGAGAAGAGTGTAGACAGAAAATACTTGAAATTTACTGAAAGAAAATGGCCCGTAGTTGACGTTAAACAGAAAAGAGAAAAAATTGTAGAAAAAAACTGCAGAAGCCTTGAAAAGAAAAGAAAAATTGGACAGGAATTGATGATACGCAGAAGAGAGAGAGAGAAAGAGAGGAGTGTAGAAAGGAAGCGCTCGAAACCTAGTGGAAAAGTACAGTAATTAATGATAACCGGAAAGAAGAGAATACAGATGGAAAACACAGTGAACTTCCTGGAAAACTGGAAAGCAACTGATGATAAACAGTAACGAAAAGAGATTGCAGTATTTCGAGACAAAAAAAAAACTTGAAACATAAAAAAAAAAGACAATAAATGATGATGAACGAAAAAGAGAGAAAAAATATAGAGAAAAAAAACTTGAACATTAATGAAAGCTTGACAGAATGTGATGGTAAAGCAGGAATGAGAGGAAGATACGAACACAAGACACTAGAAACTTGCTGAGTCGCTGGACAGTCTGTGATAGCAAAGGAGAGAAGAGAACAGTATGGAGATACAACATCGCTGAACCAAACAACTTACCCGTGGATGCTGGCATGGTGACTTCTGAGGTAATTGATGCTCCGATTTACTCGTACCACAATCACACCCTTCCGCAAACACTCACACTCACATACACACACCACCACCACCACCACCACAATTCTAAGAGTCCCTACAGTTCGTGAAGGATCAAGTCAGTCAGTCAGTGCAATTAGTAAACAAGAATTTTTAGTTGACATTAACAAAACATTTACAGTACAGTTTTAATGAAGCTGCTCTCAGACCTTTTTTTTTTAGCGATTTTTACATTCATTTTATTCCACCCTCTTTGAATAGCACCCTCCCTCTCCCCCGCTCTGCTGCTTGTACGAATATCATAGAGGAAGGATACAAATACTTGTTGGTGTTGTAATATTCCGTGCGTATAGCTCAGGTGGAGGAGACTTAAGGTGAAAGTTCATGAGCTGTGTCCCCTTTATCACCCTTGTCACACTATTAAATCCAGGGGGTCATGATCTGTTTCTTCACGACCCCTGGAGACTCATGTGCTGTGTTCTGAGCTGACGTGAGTGTACGTGACTTGAGGGGCACCTGAGTTGAATCAAACGAGGCCTTCAGGTGTATGTAATGTATGCTCAGGTGTGTGTATGTGTGTGTGGGTGTATGTGTGTGTGTGTGGCGCCAGTGGTAGTTCAAGGTGTGAAAGCAAGACTGGTAGAAAAGCAGATAGACAGACAGATAAGCAAATAGATAAACAGAGAGATGAATTGACAGAACGGAGGCTGCCAGGAAGACAAACAGACTTAGAGATGAAGAAAAAAATATTAACAGAACAAGATTTAAAAACGAGCACCACGGAACAAAAAAAAAACAAGACAAACACAAAAAACAGAAGTATGACAAGAATGCAACAGAAAATAAACTCGAGTGGAGATACAAAAATAAAATAACAACAGGACAAGAAGCATAAAGAAAAAAAAAAGGCACAAAAAACAAAACAAAAAACAACACAAACACAAAAACCAAAATACGAAAGAATGCAACAAAAAAAATCAATAAAAATGAAGGTGGAAAATAGAAAGGTACTCCAATGAAAGGAAATCAGTTTAGTTTCCTCCTGGCGGTGTAGTGAAGTAACTCCGAGGCTCCTGACGACGCCGGGAGGAACGTCTGACCTCTTGACCTTCAGGGCGTGGTGCTGGGGACTCCTTCAGCTCTCCTTGACCCAACCACCACCGCCACAGCCGCAGCCACCACCACCACCACCACCACCACCATTGTCTTCTTTTCTATCACCCTCCTCCTCCTTCAGTATTTCTCTCTTAGATGTTCACTATGAAAAATGGTGATGATGAGGAAGAGAAAAAGGAGGTGGGCGAATGAGGTGGAGGAGGAAGAAGAAGAGGAGGAGGATTATGGATAAGGAGAACAAAGGAAGATGGAAGAAGAGGGAAGAGAAAGCAGAGAATGAGGAAACTGAATTATAACTGAGAAAATAAAATTAAAAGGAGCAGGAAGCGGAATGAGATAGGAAAATAAACAGAAGATGATCTACTTGGGGGAAAAATGATGAGGGAAAACGGTAAGAAGAGATGAAAAGAAAAAGTAAAGATGTGCTATTAGGAAAATATTATTGAGAGGATGGGAGAAAATAGTGTTGTTGTTGTTGTTGTTGTTACTACTACTACTACTACTACTACTACTACTACTACTACTACTACTATTACTACTACTACTACCACCACAATCACCATAACTTTCCATTAACTCTGCAGCAAGACTCAGAACTCCCACACTTACTGGCGGGGACTCCCACAATGCAATCGCTTTTTCGTACCTCAGGGAATCCAGTACTGTACAAAAACAAGGAAAAAGAAAACGGGACGGGGAGAAAACCGGGAGCACTTATATATTTTATTCTATTACGTTTTATCTCGTCGATTTTTGCGTTGAGAGACGAGAAGAGTGAAGGGAAATGGGCAATTGGAAAGGTGTATGGGGCAGGTAAATAAAGGCGATGCTGTAATGGGTTTTCACAAGTGTATATAACTGTCTTCCCCTGCTCAGGCCGTATTTAGGCGGAGAGGGTTAGACGAGGAAAAATTATTATATTATAGAGAGAGACAGAGAGAGAGAGAGGTGAATTTTTATGAGTAGATTTCTCTCTCTCTCTCTCTCTCTCTCTCTCTCTCTCTCTCTCTCTCTCTCTCTCTCTCTCTCTCTCTCTCTCTCTCTCTCTCTCTCTCTCTCTCTCTTACAAAGAACTAGTTCACATTAAGATATTCAATAAAAATGCAACACAAACAGGACTTTGCTTTTACTCTCTCTCTCTCTCTCTCTCTCTCTCTCTCTCTCTCTCTCTCTCTCTCTCTCTCTCTCTCTCTCTCTCTCTCTCTCTCTCTCTCTCTCTCTCTCTCCCAAGGCAGACAAGTTTGAAACACTCCTGTCATCCCCTTCATTATTCTGCCTATTCAAGTTCCCTCCGTTATTGTTTTAATTAACCTTTACTCAGCATTCTATCCTTCCTCACTAACAAATCCATACTTTACCCTTAGCAACCTTCCGAAGCACCTGCAATTTTTATCTTCTTCATTTCCTCTATCACGTCCCTCGGGGCTGGAGTATCGTCAGGCGGAAGAGCGTTGGAAAATCGGGCTGAGATGTAAACATACCGTGACGTCACAAGGCGGGTCCATTGTCATCACGCGGGGGAGTCTGCATGGGGACTCTGGAAGGCTGGATTGCTGAGGTGGGATCTCGCACGTATACAAGGCAGGGAGAAGTGAAAGTAGCGGCCCGATCCCACAGCCTTTGTACAGCCGACCCACAAAGGAAACCTGGGGGTGGAGGAGAGAAAGAGAGAGAGAGAGAGAGAGAGAGAGAGAGAGAGAGAGAGAGAGAGAGAGAGAGAGAGAGATGTAATTTGAAAATGCTAACACTACAAATCAGAAATTAGAGCCAGGGAGAGAGAGAGAGAGAGAGAGAGAGAGAGAGAGAGAGAGAGAGAGAGAGAGAGAGAGAGAGAGAGAGAGAGAGAGAGTTTGGCAGATGCAATTTGAAAACGCTTACACTGCAAATCAGAGAGAGAGAGAGAGAGAGAGAGAGAGAGAGAGAGAGAGAGAGAGAGAGAGAGAGAGAGACAGACAGACAGAGAAACTATCATTATTATTATACACATCTTATTCATGAACTTAATCTAGAGAAGTCACGGAGTCTAGTGATAAGGCAGAGCGAAGCGCCTCTTGGACCTGCCTGCCTGCCTGCCTATAAGTACATATTTGCTTGGCTGTCTCGGTGCCTACGTGAGAAATGTGCACGTTTACATTGACCTCTTAAGTACTGGTGGTGGTGGTGGTGGTGGTGGTGGTGCTAGTGGTGGTGGTGGTGGTAGTAGTTGTGTTGCTTTACGAAGGAGCACAAAAGATAAGGAACGGTAATATTTGGAAGGTAAACAACAACACTAGTAACAGTGTCAACACAAAAAGGTCATGAAACACTGTGATATACGAGTATTAGGAAAAAATAAATAAATAAATAAGACTGACCCAAAAAACGTTAGAAAGGTATTAAAAAAAACTTAAACATTAAATAAAAAAAAGTTTTGTAAGCTCATAAATTTTGAAAAGAAATGCCCCCCTAAAATCTCAGAAACACGTTGGAATATTAAAAAAATATATATATATATTCCCTACAAAATTACAGAAACAAGTCTCAGAAGCCGCAGAAATAATAATAATAAAAAATAAACATGAATAAATAAACCACATAAACAAACAAGAATATCAATAAAAATGCCTTTGAAATTCCTTCCCCTGCAAAAAAAAAAAAAAAAAAAAAATTAAAAACGACCTTCCAGAAAATAAAATAAAAATAAAATAAGTAAATAAAAGTAAAACAAGTAAAGTAAAAAAAGATAACAGTTATCGTGAAATTAATTTGACGTAAGATGAAGAAAGAAGAGAAGCAATAATTAATTAAAAAAAATAGAAAGAAAAAAAAGACGTCAATTTAATCCTGATACTTGATATGCACTTGTTTCTTTGCTGAGAGAGAGAGAGAGAGAGAGAGAGAGAGAGAGAGAGAGAGAGAGAGAGAGAGAGAGAGAGAGAGAGGGGGGAGGTGTATGTGCGTGTGTGGAAGGGAAAAAAGACCAGAGGAGGAGACGAGCTGAAAGGAGGGAGGAGGGGTGAGACGGC
>NC_087182.1:2131254-2156254 GCF_035594125.1 Scylla paramamosain
TTCATTTGCGGCTAATTATCTCGGGTTTGACTTCCACTGCCACTGCCTCCACTACTTGCAAAAGGCGGTAGTTTAAGTGACACGGGTTTTTAAAGGCGTTTTGATGGTTCTACTGACAGATTAACAAGGTTTCTACATTACTAAGAGGAGAAACACTCTTGAGAACTCGGCTTATCAACTTTGTGGCCTTTAATAATAGTCGTGATGAGAGAGCGAACCGTTTCAGAATACAGGTCACAATCACTTCAATTACAACCACGTACTCCTTCACTGCATTGATAAACTTTCTCTTTGATCTCTTTCTCGTACCTGATAGATCCATTTGCAGCCCACAAACCAAGTAAGAACAAGTACTGGAACTAGCAAGCATTAAGGCTAAAACTTTCACTGCGTCCATAAATCTATTCGTAATTAAATCTCCTCTCCTGCTGAGTAAATATATATATAGGTATAGCAAGCATTAATTTACCTCCTTGGTCCACTTAGCATTATCTAACAGTCTACGTATCTACGCCTCGCATCCTGGTGTTTCCTCAGTCAGCCTTCAAGTCAAAGAAAAAGTGGCGATAGTAAAACAAAGGTTCATTCCATTATTATTGTTTGGCAAGTCATGGTTCACTGGTTGGCGAGATGAAATGTCTCTGTGTGATAGCAGTGGTAATAATAGTGGTGGTGGTGGTGATGGTGGTGGTAGTAGTTGTTGTTGTTGTGATAGTGTGGCAGTATTAGTAGTGGAGGTTGTTGTTGAAGTATTAATAGTAGTAGTAGTAGTAGTAGTAGTAGTAGTAGTAGCAAAAACACAGGTAAAGAAATCCTATTAGCAGTACCAGATGTAGTTTCAGTTGGATGAATGGTGGTAGTAGTAAAATCAGTAACACTACCAGTAATAGAAGTACCACCACCAAAATAACCGACCACACTAAAAAAGACACGAGCATATTAACAGTAACTCTGAGAAGACACCAACTGTAACTCTTGCACTGAAGCTCTCTGGCGTGATAGACCAGAGACAAGTAGCAAGAAGGAAGGAGGTAGCCAGGGTGGGGGGCTATCATTAGTATTGATAGCAAGGCGAGGCACAGAGGCGGAGAGGCTGTGATGATGCAGGGGGGATGAGACCACAGATAGTGACGAGAGCAACTGGCTGTAGTGATAAGAGAAGCAGAAAGAAAGAATGATTAGGAAAGTTATTAGTTATTGAGTGTAAGAAGATACGGTAATATAAAAGACTATTTTGGATGGACGATAGCGATAGGCTGTTGAGGGAATGGATCACTAAGGAACTCAAATGAAGAACAAATTAGAGAAAGCGTATTTTATCCTTGGGTGCTTGTGATAAGTTGCAGTAATATTAAGTGGGAGGTGATAGGATAATAAGAGCAGAAATGTAATAATGGTAGTGGGTTTAGAGACAAGGGGATGAAGCACAAAGGAACACAAGTGAAGAGCAAACTGCAGGACACCTACTTAGTACTTAGGTGTTTATGATAAGTTACCGTAATATAAAGTGAGGCAGGAAGGGAAGAAATATGAAAAATTACATGTATTTTCTTTTTTATTTCTTAATTGGAACGAGATAAAAAAAAAAATCGTCATATTTACAATTACTAAACTGCCACTACTGCATCTAATGGACTGATAGTAATAGAGATAAGAAGTAGTATCAATAGTAATAGTAGTTTATAGTATACGCTCTAATTACTGTTTAATATTATGATAATGATGAAATAAGACAGATAACGGAATCATAATAGCAGTAGTAGTTGTAATAGGAGCAATGGTTGTAGTAGTAGTAGAAGTAGTAGTAGGAGTAGTGGTGGTGGTGGTGGTGGTGGTCTAACACGCACCCTCGTCTCCCACTCAGATAACCCTCTTGATACATCACCTCATCACCTGTAAACAAGATTAAACGAGCAGAGGGAAAACACGTGACTTGAGAGAGAGAGAGAGAGAGAGAGAGAGAGAGAGAGAGAGAGAGAGAGGGGTCAATAATAACTTCCACGTGACACACACACACACACACACTCTGTTTTCTTTGTGTTTGTTCGTATGTTTGTTCGTAAGCTAGAGACATGAACCAGTAGAAATGCAGAAAGGAAAATAAATGCAAAAATAAAAACAAAGAAATGTTAATGTCTTGCTTATTCGTAGGGGAAGAAAATGAAAATAGATAATTTGTTTTGATCGCTGTCAGTTTGTATAGAAATAGAACCTTCACCTTACAGACGTACTCTCTCTCTTTCTCTCTCTCTCTCTCTCTCTCTCTCTCTCTCTCTCTCTCTCTCTCTCTCTCTCTCTCTCTCTCTCTCTCTCTCTCTCATCACGCCGTAGTTTTTCTCAGACTTTCTAAATAAACATTCCTCCATTTCTCTCTCCTCTTCCTTCTCTTTCTTATTTGGCCACACTGCATTCCCTCCTTTCTCTCTCTCTCTCTCTCTCTCTCTCTCTCTCTCTCTCTCTCTCTCTCTCTCTCTCTCTCTCTCTCTCTCTCTCTCTCTCTCTCTCTCTCTCTCTCTCTCTCTCTCTCTCTCTGTACTTTCTAATCATGACTCAGAACGCTTGATAACATAACCTAATACGTAGATTTGTGAAAGACGGTGATTGGAGAATTTAACCTGTTTGGCTGGTGAAGATTATTGATTGTGATGATCGGAATGAGGAGGACGAGGAGGAGGAGGAGGAGGAGGTGATGATGAAAATAGACTGTTTGACTGAATGAATGAATGAGTGACTGAAGATTAAGATTGTGATGTTGATGATGGTGAGCAAAAAGTGATGAAAATAAAAGATGGTTTGACTGTTTGAATGAATGAATGAATGACTCAATGACTGACCTTACTGACTGAATGAATGAATGATGGGTGACTTACCTTACTGGCTGACTGAATGAATGAATGAACGAACGAACTCCTGACCTTCTAACTGACTGACTGACTGACTGACTGACTGGGCAACTAACCTCCTTACTGACTGACGGACTTATTCACTGACTTTCATCCACTTCAGCGTTTTCATTAGAGTTCACAAATAAATAAATGAACAAATGCGTCAATAAATAAATAATAATGTTTAGAAGTAACCCCCTTTTCATAATTTTCTTTTGAGTCTTTTTTTTTTCATTACTGGGAATTTTTTTTATTTTCTCGCAGTTCACAAATAAGAAAATAAGTTAGTGATTAAATACTGATGTGCAAAAATGTAACAGTGACCCCCTCTTCGTACCACAATTTTTCTTTCACTTCTTGTCTCATAAATGCATTGAATATCCAGTTTTAATTACGCCTCATGAATAAATATATAAATGATAAATAAACCCAAGTAACACCTCTGCATACTACGATTTTCCCTTTACTAGTCCACATTTTTATCAACAGCCGCAAGAAGAAAAAATAAATAAAATAAAATAAATAAAAAAGTGGCAACTGACTCTTTTCGTGTCACTTCTCAGCCCATCTCTGATATGGAGACAGGGAGGGCGATAACACCAGATAAAGCGAGAAATTACGAAGAAATACTGCAGAGAGAGATAGGCATGCTTGAGTCTGTCTCTGCAGTGTGGTGGTGGTGGTGGTGGTGGTGGTGGTAGCGTGCGGGCGACCCTTAAACTACTTAGCGCTAATTTCTGTGTTAACCTCACCATCGTTCATATAATCGCTACCATTTCCGTCCGCTATTTCTGTCCCCGCCACCACTATGCTCCCGCCTATAAAGGAATGGCCGCCTGATCACTGGTTTCTCAATGTAACTTCGTGCGTGTGTGTGTGTGTGTGTGTGTGTGTGTGTGTGTGTGTGTGTGTGTGTGTGTGTGTGTGTGTGTGTGTGTGTGTGGTGGAGTGTTCGCAAATTTTCTTCTGTGTTAATTTGAGTTTTATGATTGGTGTGTGTTTACTGGGTCGTGGAAGTGCTCTCTCTCTCTCTCTCTCTCTCTCTCTCTCTCTCTCTCTCTCTCTCTCTCTCTCTCTCTCTCTCTTAGTCGTTTTTCGTGTAAACTTTCTGTGTATTTTGGAATCAAGATGGTTGTTGTTGTTGTTGTTGTTGTTGTTGTTGTTGTTGTTGTTGTTGTTGTTGTTGTTGTTGTTGTTGTTAACGAAGAGATGGTGATGGTAGTGGTGATAACATTGACAGCTGTGATGATGGACCCAAGTGGTGATGGCTATGAAGTGTAGTAGAGGACAGAAAAGAAAAAAAAAATGTGGAAACTGAAAACTATAGAAAGAAGGAAAAAAAGAAAAGAGAAAATGAAAAAAAAAAACAATAGAACGCAAAAAATGAAAAAAAAAAACACAAGAAAGACAAGAAAAATTATATATGTATCCACTCCTCTTGATAATATTTGCGTGTTTATAAGTGTGTGCGTGTGTATACAAATGACAATAACCCCATATACACACAGACTTACATACATACAAACATACATACCATTTCGTTTACATATTAAAAAAAACGTGCGAATTTTTTCAGGCAGGAACTCCCAACAGGTTTAGGCTCGTGCAGTTACGAATAAGCAATCAAAGGAGAGAGTTGATAAAGAGAGAGAGTAGAGAACGATTAAGAAGGCAGAGCATAACTGAAGAAGACGAAGAGGAAGAGGAAGAGGAGACAGGGAAGAACGAGATGTGTAAAACGTGTATAAGACCTGTCTCTTATGAGGTAATGGTGTGTGTGTGTGTGTGTGTGTGTGTGTGTGTGTGTGTGTGTGTGTTTTAGCTTCTTGGTGTCTTTATTTTCTGATACTTTTTTTATTATTTTCTTTCACTTTTATATTTTATTTGTTGATTTATTTCTTCACCGTTTTATTGATGTCCTTTTTATTCCTGATTATATTTTTTTAGTTTTTTTTTCTTATTTATTCTTATTTGTATCCTCTTTTCTAACTGTCGTGTTGTTTACTTTTGTTGTGGTTTACCTGAGTTTCTGTTTTCCTCTTCTTTGTTCCTATTTATTTCATTGTTTTCTCCTCTCCTTCCTTCCTTCCTACCTTCCTTCCTTCCTTTCTTCGTTTTTCCATCCATCTTCATCGCCATTCTCATTTCTCTTCCTTCTTTCAGTTCATCTCATCCCGTCTCTCTCCTTCCGGCCCTCCCCTCCTCTCCCCTACCATCCCCTCCCCTTCCCTCCCTCTCATCCTCCCTCCTCACTCTGCATCCCACTCTCCGTTATTCTCCCTCAGACTTGCCAAGGAGAAACGAAAGAATGGCTGAAATATATAAAGAGTTTGCAAAATTTTTCATTTCTTTGCCCACAAATTATGAATAAATGAATGAAAATAAATGGAAAAGAAAGAAATGGCTGAATAGGTGAATAAATAAATAATGTTAAAGTAAATTTGATAAAGTAAGGTTAAATTTAATGTTTCCCTTGGTGTTTATTTCCCTTTTTCCTTTTTTCCACTCCCTGTCTCCCTCCATCTATCACTGACCCATTAATTTCACTCCCCAGATACCCATCACACCTCAGATAAAGACACATTACCTCCATCACTTCCCCATCACCACCCATCACCGCCCCATCATCGCCCCTCCCTCCCATGCTACCAACTCTTGTGAACAGGAACCTAATCTTGCCGGGGAATCAATAACTGTCTAATCTAGAGTGCTTGACTGCAGTGGACGTCAATGGGGTTTTCCAAGGCTGTTGTAAGGAAGCTGTTGACGGGTTGGCAAGGGTTATGAGCTTGTTTTAACTATATTCGAAAGGTCCTACGGGAAGATATTTGTTTATTTATTTATTTGTTTATTTTTGTGGTAGTTTTAGGGGTTCTAGTGATGGTTTGGTAGGAATTATGAACCGTGATGTTTGTTTTGGGTTCTGTGCTTCGATTTTACATATTTGGAAGGTTCTATTTTTATTTTTTTTTATCTTTTCTTTTTTTTTTTTTTCAGTGGTTTCAAAGTTTAACAATCATAAACTGTGGTATCGAGCGTTTAACCTTTTTTTTATTTTGACCGTATTTGAAAGTTTCTAAAATTTATTTGGGGCTTTCAAACGTGTTTCTAATCTTTTCTTCATGATTGCATTGATAGTTTGGCAAGAATTAGATACCATCACTGGACGAAAAAAAAAAAAAAATCTGAGAACTCAATTAATTATCTATGTGGACTTTGGAAACCGTCCTTGTGATAGAATACAACGTTTAAGAATGTGAGTCTTTTACCTCATGTTTGTTTTGTAATGCCAGACTAGGGTTAGATTAGGCCCCGAGTGTTGTGGCAGCTTTGGGGAGTGATAACTCTTTACCTGCTAATAACTGACTGCCCATATCCTATTTTATCCTCTATTTTTTCTTTCTTTTTCCCCGTAACTCGAAGCAACACAGATGAATGACTATTGCTATCTTATTTCTGCGTCTATTTCTCCCCGTAACTCGAGGCAACACAGACCTATAGATGAATGACTGTTGCTCTCTTATTTTTGAGTCTATCTTTTTTCCATAACTAGAAGCAACACAGACCTATAGGAGATGAATGACTGTTGCTCTCTTATTTTTTAGTTTATCTTTTTTCCATAACTCGAGGCAACACAGACCTATAGATGAATGACTGTTGCTCTCTTATTTTTTAGTCTATCTTTTTTCCATAACTCGAGGCAACACAGACCTATAGGAGATGAATGACTGTTGCTGTCTTATTTTCGCGTTTACCTTTTTTCCCGTAACTAGAAAAGACCAAGCATGAACCATTCGTAACTCGTGTTTTCACTATTTTTACCAGTAACTAAAGGTAACAAACTTATAGAAGAAATGGTGCGCTTTGTTTCCCCTTTTCTTTAATTTCCTTCCATCACACACTTATAGAGCAAGACAGAAAGAAAATAAACTAAATTAACCCATGTCTTCTCTATTTTTACCCATAACTAAAGGTAACACAGACTTATGAAATGTTACACTTATTTTCTCTTTTTTTTTTTTTTCGTAGCCAGGAGCAACACAGTCCAGTCGAACAAGTTAGTGGAAAAAGTTCTTGCAACATCTCATCTTTTAAGTGTTTTTCTGTCCATGACTAGAAGCAACAAAGACCTGTGAAACAAAACAGAAAATGGGCTTATTACGAATCAGGTTTTTCGCCATTTCTGCCCTTAACTAAAATCAACACAGGCCTACAAAACGAAAAAATAAATAAATAAATAAAGGTCTTATTACAACATATACGAATTTTCTTTTTTTTTCCAATCAGTACAACAAACAAAGACCAACTGAACAAAAAAAAGACTTTTATAACCCATTTTTTCTGTATTTCTACCTATAACCAGAACCAACATAGGCCTATAGAACGAAAAAAAAAATATTACAACACATTTTCTTTCTTCCAATCACTATAACCAACAAAGAACGAACCAAAAAAAAATATATAACCCATTCTTTCCCTGCATCTTGACTATAACCTCCATATTCCCATAGAAAACAAAGGAAAACCTCACTACAACCTTTATAACAATTAAAATCAACAGAACATAAGGAAAAAAAAACCCTATTTAATCTCACCTCCTTATTTACCCTCACAAAACCTTCAATTACCGCCATATATACAGGTGTTAAGGTGTAGAGGGGGGGGGTTCTCTTACCTGTAGATGCTTGTGTTACGTAAGAGGCGCCAGGTAAGCGAGGTAGTTACGAGCAGTGTGTCACGTAGTATAATGAGAGATTAGATAGCATTGCATACCCTCCGGCATTTAGGCCCTCCTCCTCCTCCTCCTCCTCCTCCTCCTCCTCCTCCTCCTCCTCCTCCTCCTCCTCCTCTCCTGCTGCTGCTGTTGCTTCTACTGCTTCTCTTTTCCTTGTTCTTCTCTTCGTCTCTTCATCTTGTTCGTAATAACCTTGTAGTTTCCTAGTTTTTTTTTTTTCTCTCTTTTTTATCCCTCTTGTTCTTGTGCTTGTCCTTTTTGTTTTTGTTGTTGTTCTTGTTCTTTTTTTCTTCTTCTGGTTCTGTTTTTCTTCTGTCCTTAATCACTTTGTCTTTTTCCAGTTTTTTTTTTTACTTTTTCTTTCTTTTCTTATATTCTTTCTTCTCTCCTGTCATCTATGTTTCCATTTCGTCTTTTTGTGGCTCCTCCTTTTCACATTATCTGTCGCTTTTATTCTTTCTTTCTTTCTTTCTCTTTCACATTTCTCTCTCGTGCTGTCATTTCACTTCCCTCTCACTCACTCTCCCTCCTTCCTCGGTTCCTCTTCTCTTCTTTGTCCTCCTTTCACTTATTCTTTTTGTCTCTCTCAAGCAATCTGTCATCTTTCCTTTATTCTTTTTTGTATTATTTCCTCCTTTCGTCTATTTCGTCTTTCTTTCCTCCTTTCTCTTCAGTCATCCTCCATTTTCTCCAGTTCCTCCCCTTATCTTCATCTCGCTCATTCTTTTCCTTTTTTTTTTTCTCAGGCAGCTTCTCATTTTTCTTTATTCTTCCTTTCCCTTATTCTTTTTTCCTCCGTTTGTTTATTGTAACTTTCCTTTCTTTCTCTTCACTCTTTTTTTTTGTTCTTCCTTCTCTTCTTCCAGTCACGGTTTTCAAATGTCACACCTGTTATGTTAGTTTAGTGTCCCTCTATATAGGTACGTTTTCTTTGAAGGAATAGAAACCGGAGCACGACTAATTTTTTTTTTATTTATTTTTTTCCCCCTGGTTTTGTTCATTATCTTTGAATTTAGTATAATGTAAGATACTTAAATCTTTCCTAATACCTGTGATGTTTTAAAATTAGGAATCCAGACGCGTTTATAAATGTTTTCCTGTTATGATAGATTTTTATTTATTTATTTTTTTTTTTATCAAGTGAAGCGAAGCCATGGTGGTTTTAGTTTGAGAATCATTAATATCAGATGGTGTTGCTTTTAGTCCTTTATAGTTGTTATTTTATTTATCTATCTTTACTTGCTAAGAATAAATGGCACGTGGTGATTATGAATTATGAATGAAGTGTGTCTGCGTGTGTTTGTGTGTGCGTGTTGAGAATTAGTCCTGCAGTGAATTCAAAACAGGTGTGTGTGGTGTGCATTGGGTGTTGAAGTGCTTGTGTTGAAAATGAGTGTTTTGATAAGTGTAGATCTGTTTTGTATGTGGTGTGTGTTGAACGTTGTGACTGTGTTGAGAATGAGTGTTTTTATAAGGGTAGATCTGTGTTGAGTGTTGTGTCAGTGTTGAGAATGAGCGCTGTAGTAAGTAGTAAACAAGGCATCAGAATCTTAACTACACCCTTGAAAACCCGTGTGACTTCAACTAGAGCCTTTGGAAAGTAGTGGAGATGCGAGGCAGAATGATTTCAGAATATTCGTATGATTCAGTCAGGGTGTTGCGTGGTGTTGCCCTGTGTTGCCCCCGTCATGTCCGCCCCCGCCCTCCCCTTCCCCGCCCCCCCGCTTCCTTCATCCCTCCCTGACGCCCCCACTTCGGGAACTTCCACTTAACGTAAAGGAATCGTGTGTTTTTCCTAGTACTGTTTTGTGTCTTTAGGAACTTCTCTCTCTCTCTCTCTCTCTCTCTCTCTCTCTCTCTCTCTCTCTCTCTCTCTCTCTCTCTCTCTCTTGATTTTCTTGTTCTCTTGTATTTTTTTCCTTCTTATTGTGAGATGAAGACATGACTTGCATTTAGTAGTGTTTAGGTGCTCTCTCTCTCTCTCTCTCTCTCTCTCTCTCTCTCTCTCTCTCTCTCTCTCTCTCTCTCTCTCTCTCTCTCTCTCTCTCCCCCCTAAAATATAGGTTAATAGTTAAGGAATTTACTTGTACTTTTAAATTCATATGATAATTGCATGATTCTTAATTTTTGCATCACCATCATCATCATCATCATTGTAAGTTTTTAATCTCATATTTTAACATTATTGCATTATTCTCCCTTCCCTTTTTCATCACTACTGTCATCATCATCATTGTTGCATCATTCCCTTTCTTCTTGATCACTGCTATCATCATCATCTATCGGGCTAGCGTTCTAACCCTTTCCTTCGCCCACAGACTGCCGGGACGTGCGGGCCGTGGGGACTTCGAGGGTCATACCGGTCCGCCACACTCACCTCGCGCCGCCTGTGGTCCGCCCAGAGCTGCAGGGACGCGGCGTGCGGGGAGAGCGAGGCAGCGGAGACTGGGAACACCGGGAGGAGCTCGCCACTGACAGAGGAGTACGAGGGGTCACGGGGCAGCAGTGGGAGTGTGTCAAGGAACAATTCTCTTGATAACGTGCTCGGCGGCGGCCCCTGTTCCCACACGCATGACCTGCCTGACCAGTATGCCTGCAGAGTAGACGGGAAGGTGAACGACGCCAGTATTAGCCAGGGGAGCGGCGCCACAGGTTATGCCCTTCGGAATGAGATAACACACACCAAGTCCACGTCTTCCGGGGACCTCAGCGGCCGCAATGGAAGGAAGTACGGCCAGGGTGACCTTCTGTCCAGCGGAGGATTAACAGACGACTCCAGGCCAGTTCCAGACAGCAAACTGGAGCCCTCTAAGGAACCCAAGCGCCGCCCCTTCTTCTTCTTGCCTTCCGAAGACGAGGACGACTGTTACCACACTGACCAGGACCTCCAGAGCAATCCAGACCTGTATCCTTGCCCCAAGACCAACGGCTTGGGCGGTGCTGCTGCTGCTGGCCACGTCCCCAACCCCATCACTACCCAGATTACCAACATCACCTCAACCTCCAGCACGCAGAGCAACAAGCCGCCCACGCCCTCCTCCCCGCGAAGTCCTCACAAGACCTCCGTGATTGAGACTGCGGATGAGATTAAGAGCCGCATTCGTTACTGTCTTCAGCGAGCCAGGAGCCGCAGCACATCCCTCTCCGGCCTAGGCAGCTTCGAGGCGGGGCTGTACCGTCTGGAAACACTGCTGGACGGCAAGAAGGAGAAGGACGCGGCATCTGTGGACGATTTTCAGAGTCACCAGTACTCCAGCCTCCCGCCCACTACCCGTCATCGCCCCACGGAGAATGTGATGCCTAAATACAAGGAGGCGGGCACCATCACAGGTAAGAATGCATACATAGACATTATAAAAGGTAACGATGCATAGGGAAACACACGTAGACTTTGTTACAGATAAGGATACATAGGAAAACATGGGAATACGTTAACACACAAGGAATATGATAGATAACGAATACATAAGGCTACATTATACATATCCAGGTGAGATAATGAATTCTTTACCTGTCCTCCACGTGTCTCCAATTCCACTTCCGTCTCCTCCACCTTTGCTCTTATTTCCTCTCCACTTTGTTTCCTCCATTCATCTTCTACCTTGTCGCCTTCTTTCTTTGCCTTGTTCTCATTTTAGTATACTGTCCTTCATCTTCTCTCCTTCATTTTCCTTCTTTATCAGTCGTTCTGTATTTCTTGTCTTCTTTGATTATTTATGTTTTTTTTTTCCTTGTCTAGTCTTGCATCAGTTCTCCTCCTCCTCCTCCTCTTCCTCCTCCTCCTCCTCCTCCTATTGCTTGCTATATGACAGTTCTTTTCCTAGTATTTCTCTCTCTCTCTCTCTCTCTCTCTCTCTCTCTCTCTCTCTCTCTCTCTCTCTCTCTCTCTCTCTCTCTCTCTCTCTCTCGTTTCCCCTCCCATCCTTTTAACATTCCTTTCCCTCCACTTCTTGTCCCCTTCTCTCTCCCTCCCTCCCTCTTCAACACAAGCTTCTCTCACTCTCTCACTCTCTCTCATTACCTGTCTCCCCTCACTTGAGATAATTATAATCAGGTTACTCGTTCATTAGGTAGACTTAGCAATGGAAGAGGAGGAGGAGGAAGAGGAAGAGGAAGAGGAGGCTCGTCTCTTTCTCAACCACTACGATAATGAGTCTGAAGGAGGCGAGAAATTCTTTTTTTTTCTCTTTTTTTTTTCTCTCTCTCTCTCTCTTTTTGTGTAACTTATTATTGTCATATGAAATGGGAGGAGGAAGAGGAGGAGGAGGAGGAGGAGGAGGAGGAGGAGGAGGAGGAGGAGGAGGGATGCGGATCTTAAGAGAGGGGAGGGAGGTATGACTAGAGAGAGAGGAATGAGAGGAAAGTAGATATATAAATGAGAGGAAAAAGGGAATAGAGAAATGGATAGCTAAAGTAGAGAGAAGGAGAGGACAAGGATAAATAAGGAGTGAAAGAAGAGAGAAAAGAGGAGAATAACAAGTAGGAAGAAAAGGAGGAATAACGAATTAAGACAAACAGCAAATATGGCACCTCTCTCCACACACACACACACACACACACACTCTCTCTCTCTCTCTCTCTCTCTCTCTCTCATGACGCTACATTAGCCAAAAATACCTCACCCGTCTCCCTACCACCACCACACCCCTCCCGTACACTCACCCCTGCCATACACTCACCCTAACCACCACACCCTTCCCCACATCGTCTACTCAACGTATTATTAGCAAACTTACCATCGCTTGGGGCAGACAGCGGGGTGTTAGCTTGGCAAGGGTTCAGCGCGCGGAGAGGGGAACCCGCCGCCCGGTTGACGCATGCGCAGATCGAGTGTATTGCTAAGAACGGTGCCAGTGTGGGTGGGGCTGTGAGGGGGAATGCGTGTGCTTGCTGGGGGCAATAAGTGTGTGTGTAGTGGCTTTGTGTTGAAAAATTGACTAGTTTGCAAGGGTTCTTTATTGAGTTTTGGGGTTTGTTGTGTCTTGGTTGGGTTATTCGTTGTTTTTTTTTAGGTTCCTGTGGGTGAAAAAGGAGATTCAGAACTGATGTACGTGTGGGAATTCATAATGAGTTTGAGTAATAGCAAGTTTGTACAAGATTGAGTTTCGTGTTTGTTTCTGGTCTTTTTTTTTTTTTTTTTTTTAAAGATGGAATAGTTTCATCAATAGCAAATTTGTGCAAGGTTATGTTTCGTGAATTTGTTTGTAGTGATGTTTTTGTTTAGGTTATGTCTCGCTATTTTTTTTAACTGAGTGAAGGAAGAGATTAAAACTGAAGATGTGTGGGAATTCATAGTGATGGATTGGTCTTAGTAATTTTCAAGTATGTACAAGATTAAGTTTAGTGAGCATGTGTTTAGTTTTTGTTCAGCTTATTTGTCGTTGGGTCTTGTTCCTTCGAGTGAAATAAATGACTGGTGGCTTTAGAATGAGTGAGGACTGAATAGTGTTGAAATCGTTTTGAAAATTCTCCTCTTAGTTTATAAAGGTTTCAATCCGTGACAGCCTTTCACTGAGGGCTGTTTAGGTGTTGGTGCTCCCTCCTGCTGGTGAAATGGGGACTGTTAACCCTTTCAACGCTTGACGAACTTTCTTTAATGCTTGTAACTTAATACGCTTTGTGCCAGGCTCTCGTAAATATCTTTGTAGCTTAAACAGACAAAATTACTTTCCGTTTTCCCTTTTTTCTCTCCCGTGGCTCCATGCAAACAGTTTTTACAGTGCTAGGAAGATTAAGACCATATCAATCAAAGGGTTAGAGACATGTTTATTAGTGATGCGCTCTCGAGGCTGACCTTTCCTTGCTCAGACCTTGAGTGGTGGCCTGCTTGATGTGAGTGACGCAAGAACTAAACAACAACAACAATAACAACAACAGCGCGTCTTTCAATGCCTTCCTCTGTGGTGTAGGATGTTGGTTGCCTTGAGTGTCATGTCGGGTAGTGAGGTTAGAGTTTAAAGTTATTGTTGTTATTTTGAAACTTTTTTTTTTCTGCTATGAGTGTTTTGTTTACTTTCTTATCACTGTAGAAATTGTTTGCGTGAAGACACAGCAGGGAAAAAAAAAAAAACAGAGAATAGGTTAATTTAGTTCCTTTGTTTTGGACTACAGAAATAGCATAGAAGAGAAAGATAAGTGCCTAAAAAAAAAGTTACGTGTGTTTAAAGGAATATTTGTCTGGCAGTGAAAGGGTTAATGGTAGTGAAGTTCGTAAGGTTCTTGTGCTTATTTTAATATTGGATAGTGTAGCTTTTTTTTTATATATTATTATTATTATTGGTTATTATTTTTTTTAGGTTCTTATGGTTATTTAAATCTTGGGTATTGAATTCTTAAGGTTTTTGTGGTCATTTTGATATCGGTTAGCGAAGATTTTAAGCACGCTCTTTTGGTTAGGTTAAGTTAAGTTGATTTTTTTTAAAGATCCTTATAGTGAGATTTTTTAAAGATCATGTGATTATTCTACTTGAAGTCTTTGTGATGTGGTTATCAGTTCGTGGTAGTGTCAACAGGGTCAACTCGAAGCCCAGCAAAATATAAGGATTGATAACGCATTAGTAAAAACGACCTAGTTTGTTGACTTAGCTCCACGTGACCCCAACGTTTTTTGCGACCCCTGAGATCTTATCAGCCCGTTAATCGAGTTTGTGAAGCGTACACGTCTTCCTTCATAATGTGCTCGCGAAAAAGGAAAAATAATCGTGTTAATTTTAAAAGGAAAATAATATGTGAAAATGTACGGAAATTTCAGGAGTTTCTCATTGGTTTTATAAATTCAGAAGTCAAGTACGACACGGCATTTCTAAGTTAATGTAATAGAATCCATAAGTGATCTCGTGTGAAGTGTTGCTGTGGCGTTATTGAGTTAGTAAAGAAGGATTTTTGTTGTCGTCCTATAAATATAACGCTAAAAATGTTATTGGGAAGAGAAGAGAGTGAAAACAACCTTGTAGGCCTAAATTAACCAACTTTTTTGGAGGAATTTTCTATATTACAGTTTTTTTTTCTCTTGTATTCTTTTTTTTTTACCAATGTATTTAGTTATTCTATATATTTTCGTTTATTTATTTATTGAGGGAATCGAAAATCAAACGACCTTTCTTTTTTTATATCACAGTCCTGGATCAGCCTCGTATAAACACTCAGAATAAACAAAAGACGAGCTGTGTACCGGTAAAACTAGACTCCCCGTGACGCGCCCGGTGAAGTGACTGCCCCACCTTTGTGTCTTGGCACCGAGAGCCATTCCCGGCACCTCGTAACATTCCAGCGCCGCGTATTGACTCTTGCTGCTAATGAACACGTGACACTCGCTACCTCACTACAGTAACCTTAGACCATTGTAGTGAGGATGAAGTTAGATGTTAAAGCTTTGAAGTATTGATTTCTTTTGTTATTACTTGTGTGTGTGTATGTGTGTGTGTGTTTTTTTTTTTTACAAGACTTAAATTTCCGGATTTTGTTATTTCTTTCACTGATAATTAAACAGCTCGATGTCTTTTTTTTTTTTTTTTTAATCACAGGTGTCTTGAAACTTGTACTTTTTTTTTGGTGTTTTCATAATTCTAGCGACAGTTTAACAAAGGGTTCTGCACCATTAATATGAAAAAAAAAAAAAAAACACCATGGGAACCCAGCTGATCATCCCTGTGGCCTTTGAAACTAGTCCTTATAAGAACCACAGCGTTTAGGAATACGAGGCATACAAGCACATTTAACGAAAGATTCTGTACCGCCAATAAAAAAAAATGAATAAATAAAAAAAAAAACACACTTGGGAACCCACCTGATCATCTGTGGCCTTTGAAATTAGTCCTCACAGAAAGTCACAGTGTTTAAGAATACGAGGCATACATACAAACAAACATTTAACGAAAGATTATGTACCTTCAATAGAGAGAGAAAAAAAAACAATACGTTTGGAAGCCCACAGATCATCTTTGACCTTTGAAATTAGTCGTCACAGAAAGCCACAGTGTTTAAGAATACGAGGCATACAAATACAAACATAGGCGCTGAAATTCATACGTATCTTCCACTAATTCTCTAACCTGATGCCATGACGACCAAAAAACTTTATGGAATATTAACACGATTTATTTCAACAGCATTACGTTAAGGTGAAGGAAAACGAATGAATAGAAAGAGGAGGAGGAGAAGGAGGGAAGAAGTGCTTGTGTTGTCAATGAAAGAAACTGAGTTATTAAGGGAAGGGAAGTGAAGAGAAAGGAAGAGAAGGCAAAAAGGAGTGATGGAGTAGAGGATGGAGGAAGAAACAGTGTATACAGGTAAACAAGCAAACAGGTTCACTGATTACTTGTAGCACCTGTAGTTGTTTGGGTTGTGTGCGTGTGTGTTTACCTGTTTGTTGGCTTGTTTAACTGGTTTGCTGCCTTGAGTGTGTGTCTGTGTGTGTGTGTGTGTGTGTGTGTGTGTGAGTGTGTGTGTGTGTGTTTAATCTTGGTGTTTAGATTTGTTCCTCCTATTGACTTTTCCTATCTCCGTTTCCTTCTTCCTCCTCCTCCTCCTCCTCCTCCTCCTCCTCCTCCTCCTCCTCCTCCTCCTCCTCCTCCTCCTTCCTCCTCCTCCTCTCACTTCCACAACAATCTAGTATCTTGTTTTTGTTTTGTTTACTTTATAATTATGAGCCAAGGTAATCTCTCTCTCTCTCTCTCTCTCTCTCTCTCTCTCTCTCTCTCTCTCTCTCTCTCTCTCTCTCTCTCTCTCTCTCTGTCCGTTCCAGGATGTCTATTATCACTAAAATTTACATAACATAATTAAGACTGGTGTGAGAGAGAGAGAGAGAGAGAGAGAGAGAGAGAGAGAGAGAGAGAGAGAGAGAGAGAGAGAGAGAGAGAGAGAAAGCATAAGCACAATCATTTCCTTTTACGTGTTTACTCTATAACCTCGTTCAGTCGTGTACACTTGCTCATTTCTTCACTTGTTTCCTTTGACCTCGCATAAACATCAAATTTCCCTTCACCTCTTCCTTCCTCCCCCTTCACCTTACCCCCCTCCAAAAAAAAATGCCACGGAAGAAAGTTTTAAATGTGTCCCTTCATCTATTATAAAAACAAAAGGTGTAGGATCCAGTTTCCTATACATTCTTTACCCTATAACCAGCATCTCTCAAAGGGGTAACCCAGTGTCCTATATTTTTTTGTATAGAGTTCATTATCTCATCTGTGTTATCAGCTCCTCGTCTATTTATGTTTGTGTGTTATCAAGTACGTGTTAACTTCAAGGATTCAGGATTTTTCTTATGGTGTTTGAATCTACTCTCCTTATAGGGGCTCAGACTGCACTGGATAGGTAAAGGAGTCTATATTTCTGGAGTATAGGGGTTTAAATGCATTGTTGTGGTATTGGAATCTATTGCTCTGTAGTATAGGGAGTCTAAGTGTATTGGTGAGCGGCTGGGGGATCATCTTTAGTTCAAGGGATTCAAGTCCATTGGGGAGATTATTGGGATTAAGATGCACTGGTATGGTATTGGAACCCTTAATCGTAGAATTTGTAGTATTGGGATCCGTTTCTCTCTTAAATATAATTATCTAGTTGGTGAAAAGGGATAGATTGAGAATAACAAAGAATAAACGTGAAGTAGAGAAAGAAACGAGAGAAAAATGAAAGCTACGTACATAAGATAAAGAGTAGGTGAAATAAATAAAGAATAAAGAATGAGAGAAATATGAAATTACGTACATAGGATAAAGAATACGTGAAATAAATAAAGAATAAAGAATGAGAGAAATATCAGAAAAGGTAGAATTATGATATGATTAAAAAAAAGTGATGGATTAAGTCACATTAAATAAATACGAGGAGTAAAAGAGGAACAGAGAAAAGAAAGAATAAGAGAAAGGGATAAAATATAGAAACACCTCACGGTTTCTGTATCTCTTTTGCTCTTTCATGCACGGCTTTGTCATTTATTTGTTTTTTTTTTTCAGTCCTCATTGTCAATATCTCCTCCTCCTCCTCCTCCTCCTCCTCCTCCTCCTCCTCCTCCTCCTCCTCCTCCTCCTCCTCCTCCTCCTCCTCCTCCTCTCTCATGTCCTCCTTTTTTTCTCCGTTTCTCTTCTTGTCTTTGTTTGTGTCCATCTTATCTATTATTTATATATATGAGAGAGAGAGAGAGAGAGAGAGAATAACTCGTTTATACCATACCCTACCTTACTTCAGTGTTCCTTGGCTTTAGTTACCTTTAACTTATCTTAATATACTTTACCCAACCCTACCTAACCCTAACCAAAGTAAACCTAACCTAACCAAACCTGACCTAACCTAACCTGACCTAACCTAACCTAACCTAACCAAACCTGTCCTACTCTAACCTAACCTTACCTAACCTAACCTAACCTAACCTTACCATACCTAACCTAACCAAACCTGACCTAACCTAACCTAACCTAACCTAACCAAACCTGACCTAACTTAACCTAACCTAACCTAACCTAACCTAACCTAACCTTACCATACCTAACCTAACCTAACCTAAGCTAACCTACTCTAACCTAACCTAACCTAACCTAACCTAACGTAACCTAGCCAAACCTGACATAACCTAACCTTACCTAACCTTACCTAACCTAACTTAACCAAACCTAACCTAACCTTACCTAACCTAACCTAACCTAACCTAACTTAACCAAACCAAACCTAACCTAACTTAACCTAACCTAACCTAACCTAACCAAACCTGACCTACTCTAACCTAACCTAACCTAACCTAACCTAACCAAACCTGACCTAACCTAACCTAACCTAACCTAACCTAACCTTACCTAACCTAACCTAACTCTTCCAGATGTGTGTACCGGAGATAATGTAGCAGAAGTCGAGCTCATCAGTTTGGTACAAGAGCAAATTCCCTGTTACAAGCTACGGGCCGACACCCTCACGGAGTTCTCTGGTGAGTAGAGTGCTATTATTATTATTATTATTATTATTATTATTATTATTATTATTATTATTATTGTTGTTGTTGTTGATCTTATTGTTAGATTTATGTTTGTTCTTGATAGTTGTGTTGTCCTTGCCACTTCTCTCTCTCTCTCTCTCTCTCTCTCTCTCTCTCTCTCTCTCTCTCTCTCTCTCTCTCTCTCTCTCTCTCTCTCTCTCTCTCTCTCGTTCTCCTTGACCTTCGCTCTCATACTGCATTTTCTTTCTCTTCTTATGCACCTTCGCCCTTTTGCTCTCTCTCTCTCTCTCTCTCTCTCTCTCTCTCTCTCTCTCTCTCTCTCTCTCTCTCTCTCTCTCTCTCTCTCTCTCTCTCTCTCTCTCTCTCTCTTCCTCTTTCCTTCCGATAATGACATTGAGAATGTTTTTATTTCCTCATCATTGTCGTATTATGTTTATTAGGATATTTAATTTCCTCTTTATTATTCTTTGTGTTTTTTTGTGCTATTCAATTTATTTTCAATTAATGCAGATGAGCGGTATGGAGTTTTGACGGTTTAACAAAGTTACGCATTAAATAGTTTCATTTTCTTTGGCGGCAAATCTTTAACGTTTTCTAATTTTAGGCAGAAACTTGTGTTGTTTTTATTCTTGGCCATTTTCTTTATTATTAATAATGGTATTTTCTTTATTTTATTATTATTATTATTTAGCGCATTTAAGAAGCGCAGTATCGTAAAAACGACCGAGATATAATGGTAACACAAAATAAATGAAGGAATCGCTATCATATTTTTGTTTGTTGAGAAGTTTTTCAACATTACTAGTTAAACCATGATAAATTAATATTATAAAGAAAGCTGCAAATAAAGAATAAAAGAAAGAAGCATTGTTGAGCAAGTGAGGAAGAAAAAAAAAAAGACAAGGACAAAAGGAGAAGGATACTCTAGAGAAGAAAGACAGCGAGGAGGTGAAGGAGACGAGGAGGAGGAGGAAGAAGAAGAAGCTGACAGCAACAATGCCAAGGAGGAAGAAGAGGAGGTGGAAATAAGGAAGTAAATGAGACACAAAGAGATAGAGAACAAGAAATATACGCTAAACAAGAAAGAAAGGAGAAAGAACCAGGAGAAAGTTTACAAAAACAAGGAAAAGGAAGATGCAGAAAATAGGAAACAAACGAGAGACAGAAAAGAAAGAAAAGGAAGAAGAAAAATACAGCAAACACAGAAAGAAAGAAGAAAAGGAGCAAGTCAGATGGAAAAAAGAGGTTAAAGGAGCACAGGATTACTTAAAACTCTCACCTTTGAAGTCTTAATAAGAGTGGACGCCTTTCCCCTTAGGCGCCGTCCTTCTTCAGCCGCACCCTTCAGCTTCCATGCCCTAACAAGTCCCTGGAGTACTCCGGGAGGAGGGACGAAGGAAGAACGAAGAACAGTAGACATTTTGACCCTTATGTAAACTGTGTTAAATTGGATCTTTGTTATTTGTTTACAATATGTGCGTTTTTTTGTTTAGATGATTAGTTGTGTAATAGAAAACGTGATTTATTTAAAGGGTAACTTGAGTTTTTGACGCTGATCAGTAGAGGTTAGTGTGTGGGTGTTAAGGTGAAAGTCAAATTGAATCCTACTACGAGTACGTGTTTTGCATGCATGATTAGCCGTTGTGCGTGATAGAAAACGTGATTTATTTAAAGGGTAACTTAGGTATTTGACTCGATGATAGACTGCCAAGAAACGAAGTAAATTTAAAGGAGCGCTTGAATATAAAACAAAAGAACAAAAAAACAACAAACCTTTTAAACTTTACAAAGATAAACTAAACTATTAAAGATACCGAGGATATTAAACAAGGAACTGGAAGAGTCCTGGAATGTAACTGGAATACTGGAAAGGGAGACTGCCGGTACTGGAATGCTGGAATGAGAACAAAAGAGAGAGTTTGTGTTAATTGAGTTTAAAAGGGAGGAAATAGTGGGAATTTTGCTCCAGCTCAGTTTAATTCACGTAGGAAGAGGAATGCAAGGGTAGATTAAGTACAGTGAAGGTAAAAGTGTTTGTAAAGAGTGTAGGAATGCTTGTTTGTCTGTAGCGATGTGCAGAAAACGTTTTTAGAGGTATTAAAAAACGTTTAACGTTATTATTTTTTCCCGTTTTTGTTTGTTTATTTAGTTTTTTCTATGATTCTTTGTCATATTTTCTTTTTCTTTCTCTTCTTTCTTTGTTATTTGGTTTTCTTCTGTATCTTTCTCTGTTTTATATATTTTTCCCCTTCCCTTCGTTCTTTCTCTTGCTTTCGTTATTGTTATTTAGTTGTCTTCTCTAAAGGCTCTCTCTCTCTCTCTCTCTCTCTCTCTCTCTCTCTCTCTCTCTCTCTCTCTCTCTCTCTCTCTCTCTCTCTCTCTCTTTAATCCTTCACCACTGCGGCCTCAAAAAGGAGTCACGGTGCCTTCACTAAGCCCTTGGCACCTGTTGGTCTGACGTGTGCCAATAAAATCAATCACCAGGGGCCGTCACAGCCTCTTACTTCACGAAGGAGAGTGTGATTGAGCGACGGAATGAAGAGAAGAGCTTGTATGTGGCAATGTGGTGATTTGTACAAGATATTCACTTCATTTGTTGGAGTTATTGACTGGGGAAGACTAGAGATGATGGTTTTGAGTTTTAGTTAAGTTTAGTTGTAAGAGTGATGGTTGTTGTGTTGAATAGAGCAAGAAATAATGGGTTCAAATTTGGGTAGGTTAATTTATCTGTTAGTGGTGGTTATAATAGTGAACTGAGGAAAGAAATGACGGATTCAAGTTTCATTTAGTTAGTTTTCATGTTGTATTGTTGAATAGGGCAAGAAATGATGGGTCGAAATTTGGTTAGGTTAGTTTAGTTGTTAGCGGTGGTTATGATAGTGAATTGGGGAAAGAAATGACGGATTCAAGTTTCATTTAGTTACTTTTGTTGTTGGAGTGTTGATTGTGGTGTTGATTAAAGAAGTTGTGGGTTCATGCTTGATTAAGTTAGTTTAGTTGTTGTTAGTGATGGTTGTGGTGTTGAATAGTCCAAAAAATGACATTCAAGTTTTATTTAGTTAGCTTTGTTGTTGGAGTGTTGGTTGTAGTATTAAACAGGGCAAGAGTGATACAGTTACATTTTGGAAAGTTATAGCAAGAAATTGGTTCTCAGGTACAGTGGTTGATGAATAGAATAAACTCACTACTCAGATTGTTGGTGCTGAGTCTTTGTGGCCTTTGAAAATAATAATGACAGAACTGAGCCTTTCAGAATACTTGCTATATATAACGAGCGGCTGAACTAGTACTGTAAACTACGTGATGGCATAAAACAAGGCTCCTCCCCGCCAACCTGCCTCTCATAAAGCAATAGAAGGGAACATAAAAGAAAACGAGGATTTGTGAAGTACTCGTATATGATGCAGTGAAAATCAAATTGAATGTTTATTTTTAAGATCAGCTTATGTGTGTGTGTGTGTGTGTGTGTGTGTGTGTGTGTGTGTGTGTGTGTGTGTGTGTGTGTGTGTATAAGAGAAAACGTAATGTATTTAAAGGGTAACTGAGATATTTGAGTCCGTGGTGTTAGATATTACACTTATTTATCTATTTACTATTTACAAGGGAGGAAAATGGAAGAAAACTAAACAAAACAGACAAATAAATAAACAAATTAACACAGTTTCACGAAAGAAATACCCATAAATTATCAACCCCATTAAAGAAAACGACACAGTAATGATCTCAATGACGAAAGAAAACGGAGGAAGAAAACGGCGTAAGGGCTTCACTATACAGATGATAGGGTGAAGCGAAGGAGTGAAAGGGTGAAGGAGAGGCGGAAGGGGCGTGGCAGGTTCAGGAGTGAGGCGTGGGGTGAGGTGTGGGCTGTCAGGTGGACCGTTAGTGCCTTGTGTGCCAATATTTACTCGTGTTTACGTGCGTGCGTGCGCGTGCTTGCTTTCAAGGTCACAAGGGAAGGTCATGGACGGACGCCATAATGTGGTGAAAGAGAGAGAGAGAGAGAGAGAGAGAGAGAGAGAGAGAGAGAGAGAGAGAGAGAGAGAGAGAGAGAGATTGGCGTGTGAACATTATGTAAAATTGTAAAGAATGGAGAGAGAGAGAGAGAGAGAGAGAGAGAGAGAGAGAGAGAGAGAGAGAGAGAGAGAGAGAGAGAGAGAGAGAGAGAGAGAGAAAGTGTGTGTGTGTGAGCGAGAGACAGCTGATAACGAAACCAAATTAAGTGAAAATAAATAAAGACAAGAGAGAGAGAGAGAGAGAGAGAGAGAGAGAGAGAGAGAGAGAGAGAGAGAGAGAGAGAGAGAGAGAGAAAGCCGGCGCACCAAAAATAACATAACTTCTCCAGACAACAAAACCTCCGCTGGTCCATAAATAACAAACAAACAAACAAACAAACAAATAAACGAACAAACAAACTCAAGAGAATAAACGAAAAGAGAACAATAGGAAATAAAGAATAATAGATAGAAAAGAGAGAAGAGGAAGAAAGGGAAGATAAATAAGGAAGAGAACTGAGAGAAAAATATGAAAAGAGATGGAAGGAAGAACAAGAATAAGAAATGGAAAGGGAAGAAGAGGAATATAAAATAAAAAAAAACAAGAAAGGAGGAGAAAAGGAAAAGAAAGAAAAGGGAAATATTATAAAAGAAGGAAAAGGAAAAGGAAAAAAAGGAGGAAGAAGGGAAAACGAAGGTAAAGAAAAGGAAATAGGAGGAAATGAGAATAATCAAGGGAAAAAAAGATTAAATGAAGGAACAGGAAAATAATGAAGGATGATGAAATGTTAATAAGTAGAGAAAGGAGTCAAGGAAAGAAAGAGAAAACAAGAAAATTAAAAAGAAAAAGAAGAAGAGGTTATTATCATATATTTTCTTTCCCTGTCTCGTCATTCATAACAAGGACGAAAGAATAAAGGAAAGGAAGCAAAGAAAGAAAAAGAAGAAAAGAGAAGAGAAAGAAAAGGACAGAGAAAGAAAACACAGAGAAGGAAAGAAATAAGGAAAAGAAGAAAATATGATAAAAATGGAACTGTTATCATGATTTATTATTATTATTATTTATCATTTTACTGAGTTTCACATTCCAATTCACTCCTTTACTTATTCATTATTTCCTTATCTCCCCTTTTTATTCACTGCCTCTCATTTATTCACCCTTGCATTTCCCTTCATCTTAAACCACCTAAAATGAAAAATGTAAACAAAAAATAAATAAAGTAAATAAATAAATAAACAAATAACAAAATATAAAATAAAACCACTATACAGTATTTTCACCTGGGCGAGATAAGTTTACCTGTTAAGCAAAGCCTAGTATTAACACACCTGGCCTAACACACAGGTAACCTAAGGCCAGGTGAGGGAGGCAGGGAGAAGGAAGAATGTGTCTGTGTGTATTTGTATCACTGTGTTTGGGTCTTGGATAAAGTATATATGAGAGAGAGAGAGAGAGAGAGAGAGAGAGAGAGAGAGAGAGAGAGAGAGAGAGAGAGAGAGAGAGAGAGAGAGAGACCACGTACAATTAAAATGATTTACAACGGGCAAAAAAAAAGAAAAATTAATTGGTGTTGTAATCTTGCTGTGAAATGAAAAGTCAAATGTGAAATGAAAAAAAAAATCAAGCAGAACAAATTTTCATGTTTTCATGTTTTTTTTTTTTTTTAATATAGTGATGTTTCTTTTAGTCTTTCCTCAAAAAAAAGAAAATGGAAAGTGAACAAAATTGAAACCATACGGACTCTCTCTCTCTCTCTCTCTCTCTCTCTCTCTCTCTCTCTCTCTCTCTCTCTCTCTCTCTCTCTCTCTCTCTCTCTCTCTCTCTCTCACACACACACACACACACCTGTGCACACCTTAACAACCCGCACCATACAAGTAATTAGGTCATTGTTCTTGTTTCATTACCATACGACCCACTATGGTAATGATGAGAGCTTTCCTCCACGCCTCCTCCATTCCTCCTCCATCTTTCCTCCATTCCTCCATTCTCTTTTCTTCCTCCTCTTACTTTGCTTCTGTTTATTTTTGGCTCTGGTATATCTTTTGTTTTCTAATTTCTTCGTCTTTTTCACTCCTTCCTGTTTCCTCCTCCTCCTCCTCCTCCTCCTCCTCCTCTTCCTCTTTCATGGTATCATCCTTGCCACATTACTAATGTTGGTGCAGGGTCGTGGTGGTGATTGTGATGTTGTTGTTGGTGGTGGTGGTTGTGGCGTTGTTGCTGTTGTTGTTGTTGTTGGTGTTGGTGGTGGTGGTGGTGGTGGTGGTGGTGGTGAAGGGTTTACGTAACTTAAACTGGCTTTAGAGAGGTTGAATAGCTTATTTATTTGTACACTGCACTGAAAGAGGAGGAGGAGGAGGAGGAGGAGGAGGAGGGATGGGAGAAGAAGGGAGGATAGAAGAGGAAAAAATTAAAGGAAGAGGAAGGAAAGAGAAAGAGGAAATAAAGTGTTTTGCCTCT
>NC_087182.1:2161254-2168754 GCF_035594125.1 Scylla paramamosain
CCTCCCGATATCGAAAAGAAGCAGAGTTTTAATAAGACTGAAAAGAAAATTAATGTAAAAAAAAAGTCTAAATTCTGAGAGAGAGAGAGAGAGAGAGAGAGAGAGAGAGAGAGAGAGAGAGAGAGAGAGAGAGAGAGAGAGAGAGAGAGAACATAATCACAAATAAAACCGATCACTTACCAAACCCTCATTTCGTCCCCCCCCCAACTTGCCATTTACTTCCTCCGTCTTCAGGTAACCAACCAAACAGGTGAACATATCCCAAGGTCCCTGGCCATGGCTTACCTGTGGCGGTGGTGTCCCAATTACCTGTGTGGACACCTTACCTCACCTGTGCCAGCGGTCTTACAGAAGCTTGGCCATGTAACCTGTGCCAAATGACTTGTGACCTGTAACTTGTGACCTGTAACCTGTGTGTGCCTGTGTGTTGTGACGTGCAAGACAGGTGAGCGCTTCCATACCTTCGTGAGGCTGTGATTGTGCCGCTCAAGTTCACTCCAGTGCACTCCTCCAATCCTGAGACAAGGTGTGTAAGGTGTGTTGGTGGTGTTCACAAGGCCCTCTGCTCCACCTTTCACCGTGTCCTTGGCCTTAGTTACCTGGAGTGCTGGAAGGTTGGTCTCTGCGTGAACTGGAACTGTTGATTCACTTGTGGACTTTGAACTGATTCGTCTGAACTGAAAATGCTAGAAATTGTTTGAAAATTTTAGTATTCTTATTTGCTACAACTGGAAGAAAAGGTACTGGAACTGTTAAGATACGTGTGGATTCTCATTTCCCACTGCTGGAACTCAAGATACTGGAATTGTTTAAATACATCTGGATATTTTATTGTTACATCTGGAACTTTTAAAATATATTTGAATTCTTCTTTGACACAACTGCAACTAGAAATATTGGAACTGCTAAGAAACATTTGGATTCTGATTTGGACACCTGGAACTAGAGGGACTGGAATTTTAGGATACTTTTCGATCCCTATCTGCTTTCAACCGGAGCTAAAAAAGTATTGGAACTCTGAAAATAAATCTGGTACTACAACTGGAATTAATATCGATACACCCCCTTGACTTTCTAATTCGGTGCTGCCTGGAACTGACGAAGAGACGAAAAAATTGTTTTTATTTACTACAACTGAAAAAAAAAGAAAGAAAAACGAAAGATAAACATCCCAACTTTATACTTTTGAAAATTAGAAAAAAAAATGCAAACGTCTTCTCGTCTGACATAACTGGAACCAAAAATTACACATCCACTCTTACTTATAATTAGAACCACTGGAACCACTGTATCCTCCATTGTATTAAGAACCACAGAAAAAGAACCACAGTATAAAAACCACTGGATCTGGACATAATAGAACCAAAAGAACCAGTTGTGTACAGTTTAAAATCACTTGAGAACACCTGTGCATTGAGAAACTCTATATAAAACCTTACCTGTAGAACCTTCCAATACCACGTGCCCAAAACTTACCTGTACACCGAGACTAATTAGTACCTGCGTGCTGAGCTTACCTGTAGTGCCCTGGAGACCCACCTGTGCATTAACTAGGAACAGGTGTGATTACCTAAGCCTTACCTGTACCGGCATAGGTGTTGTGCTTTCTAATTAACACCTCACCTGTTCTGCCGTTTAATTATGTCCCAAGATTCAGGTAAGATGGAGTGCGTGGTGTATATATATCTTAATTATTATTATTATTTTTTTTTTTTTAGTTTAATTTACTTTTTTATATATATTTTTTTGTACTTTATTATTTACAAGTCATTATATTCTGGTAAGATAATAGTTTTTTTAATGTATTTATTTATTCTATCTATAATCTATCTGTGTAGTAATTAATTAACTGCTTCATTTGTGTAACTCATAAAGTTCGAATTTTACAGTTATTCTTTTTGCCTTTCATTCGCTTATTTTCTTGTTCCCAAATATAGTAACATATTTTGTATAGTGCGTTGGTAAGGTGAATCTCGTGTGTGTCTGTGTGTGTGTGTGTGTGTGTGTGTGTGTGTGTGTGTGTGTGTGTGTGTGTGTGTGTGTGTGTGTGTGTGTGTGTGTGTGTACGGAAGTAAAAATGCGAGACACAGACCGTATATTGAATGACATTAAAATGCCAAGCGGGGAAAAAAACATGAGAAAACTGAATGTGCGTGAAGTAATTAAGAGAGAGAGAGAGAGAGAGAGAGAGAGAGAGAGAGAGAGAGAGAGAGAGAGAGAGAGAGAGAGAGAGTATTCATCCCTTTTCATGGAGTTAATTTAATCTCGGAAAAGATGACTCACACAGACTCTCTCTCTCTCTCTCTCTCTCTCTCTCTCTCTCTCTCTCTCTCTCTCTCTCTCTCTCTCTCTCTCTCTCTCTCTCTCTCTCTCTCTCTCTCTCTCTCTCTCTCTCTATGCGTGTGTTTCCCTCTTTTCATTACAGGTGACCAAGGGGATTTCCCACACACACACACACACACACACACACACACACACACACACACACACACACACACACACACACACACACACACACACACACACACACACACACACTCGACCTTTTTCATAACACTGACCTTTTTGACTAAAGATTTATGTGGGTTGTGTTACGAGAGAGAGAGAGAGAGAGAGAGAGAGAGAGAGAGAGAGAGAGAGAGAGAGAGAGAGAGAGAGAGAGAGAGAGAAAGTTTATGAATGTTAGTAAGTGAATAATGAATGAGTGAGTGTATGAGTGTATAAATTAATTGAGAAGTAAATAAGATACACAAGAATAAATTAATATTGTAAGTCTTTTAAAAGTTGGATATTTAGAGACACAGACAGACAGACAGATAGATAGATAGATAGATAAATACATACATACCTACATACATACATAGATAGATAGATTTATAGATGGACTGACATAGATAGACAGATGAATAGATAAAATAGATAGATGAATAGATAAAATGAAAAGATAGATAGACAGAAAGATAAACAGACAGACAGACAGGCAGACAAAGGTATAAAGAGGAAAGATTAATTAGAGGAAGTACGAAATATTTCATTGTTGAAGAGGAAGTGAACCAATTAATTAACACACACACACACACACACACACACACACACACACACACACACACACACACACACACACACACACACACACACACACACACACACACACACGGAAATCACATACCCAGTAACGCAATATTCTCAAAAACATCAAATTCTCTCTCTCTCTCTCTCTCTCTCTCTCTCTCTCTCTCTCTCTCTCTCTCTCTCTCTCTCTCTCTCTCTCTCTCTCTCTCTCTCTCTCTCTGGTAATAACGGCCCATATGATCCCGATGTTGCGACGCCTTTAGTCAGTCAATATATCTATCAGATTGTTTGCCCTTTTGTCTGTGTGTTTATCTATCTGTCTGTATCTGTCTATCCATCTATCTATTTATGTGTTCACCTTTTTTGTCTATCTATCACTTAATCAGTCAGTCTGTTTATCTATCTATCTGTCTATCTATTTATTCATCCATCTTTCTTTCAATCTATCTGTCCATCTATCTATGTATGTATCAATCAATGTATCTATTTATTTATCTATCTATCTGTGCATCTACTTATCTATCTATTTATGTATTCATCCATCAATCAATCTTACAGCTCTCTCTTTCTCTCTCCATCAGGATACGACAACGCCGATTGGAGCGTCCCCTTCCCTGCCCTGAAGGAGGAGGAGGCGGAGGCGCTGAGTCCTGAGCAGGCGGAGGGAGCCCTAGCCTACTTCGGTGAGTACGCGTGTCTTTGTTTGATCCTGATCTTGAAGTGGGTCTGTTTCAAGAGGGTCTGTTGTGAAGGGAGGGGAATAAAAATGTTGGTTTCTTTTCTTCTCCTGTTTGTTTTCTTTTATGTGTTAGAGTTACTACTACTACTACTACTACTACTACTACTACTACTACTACTACTACTACTACTACTACTACTGCTGCTGCTACTACTACTGATGTCCTTATAAGTCAAGGCATTATCTTGTTAAGTCGTATAAGTAAAGGGAATATAATAAGCAAACAGTTAAATAAAAAATAAATGAAGAAGAAAGGGCAAATAAGTGAAAGTAACGGGGAAGAAAAAGTAAAATGAAGAATGATGATGATAATAATAAAAGAATAATGATAAGAACCGTGATGCTAGACTTGAATATAAATAGACTTGTTTAGTACAGGGACTGCCACGTGTAGGCCTTGCAGCTTCCCTTACTTTCTGATGATGGTGATAATGATGGTGACGATGATGATGAGGCAGTCATTTCAAAGCATTTTTTTCATATACCTTGGCTGGGAAAGTATTGGTGGTTTTGCAGAGAAAATATCCAGGTTATTAATTTCTTGTACTGGTCAGCTGGTATAGATCATTGTTCCTGCTTTGTCCATCTTTGGTATTTTCTCTCTCTTTTCTTCTTTTGTTTTCTTTTTTTCATTTGTGTGTTTTTGTCTGTGTCTCTCTATCTTTCTGCGTTTTATTTATTTTTTCTTCCTTCCTTCCTTTCCTTCTTTCTTTTACTTTCTTTTCTTTCATATTTTGGGAGGAAAATAAATTAACTTCCTTTTTTTTCGTTAATCTGTTTTTTTTTTTTTTTCGTTCCTCGCACATTAAAGAAAAAGAAAAAGAAAACTCTTCCCTTGCCTTACATAAAAAGATAATAGTAACTTTCCTTCAGATCCAAAAACTAATAAAAATTATATAAAAAAATACCCAGTTTAGTACTTTATATATCACCACTCAATTATGAACAAGTACCCCCTGTTACTCCATTTTCTACGGACATTATGTGAAGAAAATGTACTCGTAACTAAACTCATATCCTTCGTAGGGATTTAGAAAGTAGTAATGTGTGGAGAGAGAAAGTACGTAGCCAGGTTAGCCTTTTTATTTGCTGGCCAATTACTCTACGTGAGTCCCCCATCCTGGTGCTCTCTAATGCAGGTGTTGCGAGGACCAGTGAGTAGTGAAAGTATTGGTCAGTGGTCAGTCTCCTGTTGTCGCGGTCACTTCGGTAGAGAACGCGCTCACCTCTACCTTTCACGTTTTCTCTAATGAAAGTAACGCCAAAAACAGCAACAGCGTTAACAGCAGGAGTTACTACTACTACTACTACTACTACTGCTTATCACTAGCTTCCACATTTTCCTTATAAGTCAAACGTAGTATCTTCTTTTCTTTTTCTGTGTTAACTCTTTCACTGTTCTGGCTTCCACTCAAACGTAAATAAAACAGTCTGATGCAATTTTAGTGTTTGAGAAACATTACTCGTATCAAAATGAGTGATCGTGTAGTGAAAAGCTTAATTACTTCGTCTATTTATTTATTAGTAAGTTAGATAAATTGCCTTATTTTTATTTTATCGTATTTTTACCAGTTGTGTTAGCTCAGATCACAGCACACGTATATAAAACACAACAACTGATAATTTTACAAAACCCTGGGAAGTGGTAGGTTGCAAACAGACCACAGGACTCGAGAACACCAAACAGTAGGTACCTGTGTCGTGGGTTACCGGATCCCTGACCACCAGTGTACATGTTAGGGCTGAGTCATGCTGGAAAGTACACCTGTATGCCTTAAGTAGCACTGCAGGTGAGGCATAAGTGTATATTACCTGGGAAATAAATAGAGAAGAATAAAAGGTAGAGAAGTTACAATCAGGAAGTGCATAGGTAAAATTTGTTTCTTACCTGGAGAGAGAGAGAGAGAGAGAGAGAGAGAGAGAGAGAGAGAGAGAGAGAGAGAGAGAGAGAGAGAGAGAGAGAGAGTGGAGGGGGTAATCTGTAATCAGGAAGGAAACAGGTAAATTTGAAAGGTGTGTGTGTGTGTGTGTGTGTGTGTGTGTGTGTGTGTGTGTGTGTGTGTGTGTGTGTGTGTGTGTGTGTGTGTGTGTGTGTGAACTTTAGTTGACTCAAGGTATATATGTTTAACTGGGAAGTGAAATAGGAAAGGAGACATGGATAAATTAGCTCTCTCTCTCTCTCTCTCTCTCTCTCTCTCTCTCTCTCTCTCTCTCTCTCTCTCTCTCTCTCTCTCTCTCTCTCTCTCTCTCTCTCTAAAGGGTAAGGGAACAGGAAGTACTCACCCGTAGCGGATTTTAGCATACCTCTCAGTGAGTCATGTCTGTCTGTCACCTCTTCACATTTACCTGGCGATATTTAACACCTAACAGTACCAAGATAAGAATTCTCTCTCTCTCTCTCTCTCTCTCTCTCTCTCTCTCTCTCTCTCTCTCTCTCTCTCTCTCTCTCTCTCTCTCTCTCTCTCTCTCTCTCGTTACGTAAGAAGATAACATGCTACGAAGGAAAAACGTGACCTTGAAGTTGTAAGTTTTCCTCCTCTTCTAGTACCAAATAGGGCTGTGTTCATCAGTGCTCCCTTTTCTTGTCTCTATGTATTCTTTATCTTTGCCCTATTTTATATAAGGAAGCTTCGTAATGTATTTCTCAACGGTTTGTTTGAAAGGTCGATAGTGTTGTTTTTTATAGTAGTTTCCCTTAAAGTAACTGGTTTTCTTCGTCTCAATGTACCTTAGGTTTTTTTCTTCGCCGATAGATGGCAGACAGTTCTGGATATCGTATTTAAAATTAACCAACAAATTTCACCCGTTTTATACCTTTTCGCTTCGCCTGGGGTATAAGATATAATACGTAATGAACAGACACGTAAAATCAGCGCCATTACGACACAAGGAAATGAATGAGAAGGGAATAATAGGCAAAAAATCACGGACATTTTCATAAGTTATCGTACACGCACAGCTGAAGGAGAAAAGTCACCAGTTAGCTATTTTTCTTACAATAATATTTCTTAGTGACGACATAACGACGGTGAGGGGAGGGTGTGTTGCGCCTGGGCCCCGTGACGCGTGAGATGTGAGGGTTTGCTGAACAATTCTTTTTAATTTAGTGGAGAGGGAAGGCACGAGTGAATCAGAAGAGATAGTGAGTGGTGGTGAAGGTGAATAATACTGAAGATGACGACCAGGACGACTCAATTCTGTGATAAATGAATGACGAAGAGAATTTTTCATTTTCGGGTGAGTAAAGTGAGTGAGTGAGAGAGAGAGTGACGGAGAGAGAGAGTTGGCGGGTTTTCAGAGTACAGGGCAATTATTTTACTGCTTCAAGATGGAGAGAGAGAGAGAGAGAGAGAGAGAGAGAGAGAGAGAGAGAGAGAGAGAGAGAGAGAGAGAGAGAGAGAGGCTTACCCAGACTGGCATGCAGCTGCTGTCACTTTTTTTTCTTCTCACGTACCCCCCTCTCCCTCCCTCTCTCTCTCTCTCTCTCTCTCTCTCTCTCTCTCTCTCTCTCTCTCTCTCTCTCTCTCTCTCTCATTAAGGAAGACTCGTTAAGCTTAATATTTTCTCCGTGATTTCTTTCGTGAGAGAGAGAGAGAGAGAGAGAGAGAGAGAGAGAGAGAGAGAGAGAGAGAGAGAGAGAGAGAGAGAGAGAGAGAGAGAACTAGTCTTTCGGCGTGTTTTTGTTAATG
>NC_087182.1:2181254-2183754 GCF_035594125.1 Scylla paramamosain
CATTCTCTTGTGTCTCGTTTTCGTTTTTAGAGGGTGACTGTGCTGTTATTGCAGGAAGGTATTGTTTTCGACACGCACAGAGAGAGAGAGAGAGAGAGAGAGAGAGAGAGAGAGAGAGAGAGAGAGAGAGAGAGAGAGAGAGACTAGGGAGGTATTTTCATGTCCTTTTTTTTCTCTATTTTTTTTATATTTTTTTGCGAACTTTTTATTTCATTTTTTATTCGTATTTTTTAATTTATTTTCGTTACGTTTCGTTCGTATGTTTTATTTTATTTTATTTTTTATTTTTTTTGCACGTGTGGCTACGATTTCGTTGTAAATTGGTTAGATTCTCTCTCTCTCTCTCTCTCTCTCTCTCTCTCTCTCTCTCTCTCTCTCTCTCTCTCTCTCTCTCTCTCTCTCTCTCTCTCTCTCTCTCTCTCTCTCTCTAATGGCAGCTTCCTCCTTCCTTTTCCTTCATGGCTGTCTTCCTGCCCTTCAGACTCTCTCTCTCTCTCTCTCTCTCTCTCTCTCTCTCTCTCTCTCTCTCTCTCTCTCTCTCTCTCTCTCTCTCTCTGCTGTGTCATCTTTTATCTAAGTTATCCTTAAATTTTCTTTACTCTTTCTCATCTTTTTTTTCTCTCTCTCTCTTACTTTCACTAACCATTTCTCTTCTCTTCCCTTTCACTTTCCGTTATCTTCTCATTTGCTTCTCATTTCCTTTCTCCTCCTTTGTGGTTGTGTTTCATTCACGTTTCCTTCTTTCCTTCCTCCTTTGTTTCATCTCTTGTTTATTTTACTTCCTTCCTTCCTGTTGTAAATCATTCATTCCTTCAGTCATCTCTCCTTTCCTTCCTCCCTTCCTCCCTTCCTTCGTTTTTCTTATTTATTTATTTACTTATCTATTTATTTATTCTTTTTCTTTCTTCTTTTCTTCTTACATAGCGCATTTTATCATTTTAATTCGTTTTTTTGTTTTCCTTATCACTCTTATTGTTATTATTTTCTTATTCTTGTTTTCATTATGACTGGTATTATTATTTCGAACCAAAGCTACTTCAGGTAACATTGAATAATAACCCTAATTATTTCTCTATTTACAGGTAAGTGTGCCCTGCTGTGTTCCGTGGTGTTGTGACAAAGGTGTGGTGAGTATTTGTTTATTTTTCACCTTTGCACAGGTAAGGAGGTGTAGTGTTAGATAGATAGATAGATAGACAGGCAGACAGCGACAATGACAGAGAAATAATTAAAAGGTAGACAGGTAGACAGAAGGGTTGTCAGGTAACCATACATATATACATACAGACAAACACAGATACACACAACAAATAAACACAGAGAGAAACAGGTGCATGATAGCTCTAACACACACACACACACACACACACACACACACACACACACACACACACACACACACACACACACACACACACGAATATACAACTTATATTCTTTTGTTTCGTTATGATATCCAATTTTTTGTGTACTTTTGAATACTGAACATTATCGTGTGTGTGTGTGTGCGTGTGTGTGTGTATTTTAGCGAATTCCTCTCACTTTACGGTAGGTCAAGGAGAGAGAGAGAGAGAGAGAGAGAGAGAGAGAGAGAGAGAGAGAGAGAGAGAGAGAGAGAGAGAGAGAGAGAGAGAGAGAGAGAGAGAGAGCGCATATTTTACAGACAGCCTCCCCTCAATTTCCTTCTCTCCTCACTTATAACTGCCTCCTCCTCCTCCTCCTCCTCCTCCTCCTCCTCCTCCTCCTCCTCCTCCTCCTCCTCCTCCTCCTCCTGCAGTCAACCATTCACTCATACAATAGTCGGGACTCGGGGTTTCCTTCCGCTTAGAGGCCTTCCATTCACCACCACCACCACCACCACCACCACAAGGTTCCACAGCTCAGACTTAACTAAACTCACAGCTGACTCACATACTCGCTCATCCATCTCTCCCAAACGCAATTCCAGGGATCCAGGTTGCTTTGGCGTTTTCCTGGAATCTATACAAGTTTGTGAATTAAGTTTTGGAATCGTGAAGTTAGCTTTGGTGGCTTATATCGATAAAATTTTGAACTTAAAACTCGCAAATTTGTCCTTTTTTCGCTATCTAACGTAACTTTAGCTTTCCAGAATGCGTTAAGTTATCCAGTAGTATCACCTTCCATACCCTAGTTATCATAAGTTTCACATATACCACTTTTACGTGAGTCTACCAAACACATTTCCATTTTCTGACACTGCTCGTGATAGAAAACGGAGAGGCGCAAGGCAGGCGTGAAGAAGGAAGCACTAGTCTAGTTTGCCTGTGAGCTTTGCCAGTGGCGGTGGTGTGTGTGTCTTGCTACTCCCAAGGCCTCCGCTATCGTTACCTTGCGTGATAAGATAGCCTGGGAATACTGTACTGTAGAGATAAGGTGTGAAGAGAAGAGAAGGTGTTTATTTAAGTGTTTTTTTTTTCTGTTTTTCATGTGATTTTAAAGGATTTTTTGTTTAGATGTGTTGTGGTGACAGTGTGAAGGT
>NC_087182.1:2193754-2213754 GCF_035594125.1 Scylla paramamosain
ATAGATCACTGAAAAAAAAAAAAAAAGGATTACTGTGGCATGCATAGAACGAATCCGAAATCGTTGAAGCATTTTAGTTCAGTTATGCGAATTTGTAAAGATAAATCGCCGCAGTTGTATTGAAATGGACAATGTATCTTTAAATTTGTGATGAAATAAGAAAACTGCGATAGTGGCATGTAAAAATAATATATTTGCGGTGTATATTCAAGTGGATATAAATATTTCAATAATGCTAAATGTGAGAATCCTGGAGCTAGTACTGACGTGTAGAAATATCTCTTCCTACCTGTGTTTGTGTTGAATGGCAGTGAAATACCTCGACCAGCAACACTGAAGGGCACGCGTGTTGCTGCGGTTGATTAGATGGAAAGGGAAAAATCGTGGAATGTAAGCTGAATATTGATATCGTAATTGTTTGAAAGAGGAAAACGTAGGAAATAAGATGAATGTTAATATCGTAATGGTTTAGGATATCCATACTTAGATTGAAATTTAAGACACTGCGTTCAATTAGAAGGGGCGAAAATTGTGGAATATAAGCTGAATTTTGATATCGTAATTGTTTGAAAGGGACAACATAGGAAATAATATGAATGTTGATATCGTAATGGTTCAGGATTTACTTAGATTGTGACTGAAGATACTGAGGTCAAATAGAAGTCAAGGAACATGTATTTTATTTATTTATTTGTTTATTTTTATTTATTTATTTATTTTTTTTTTTTTCGTATATTCGAGTGTCTTAAAGAATACATCTCAGAGTTATCTTATCTTTATCGTGTGCAACAAAGAATTCGATAGGGAGTAAGATAACAAATGATAAGTGTATATAATTCTGAAAAAATGAACAAAAAAAAAAGTAGTCTCTTCTGAAATATTAATAAGGAGAAAGGAAAAAAAAGCTACACGTGAATATCCATTATGCAAAAGCTACATGACCGTACCTCACTCAGAACTGATACAAAATACAAAGCATTGAAAAAAAAAAAAATGGAGGAGAGGAAGAGGATAGATAAAAACAGTCGTAAAAAAAGATGGAAAACGAAGCTCATAAATATTCATTAGTCCAAAAAAGATATGATCGTAGTGCACTTAAAATTGATACAAATGAAGCGGAAGGAGAAAAAAGAAAAGAGAGAGAAAAAAAGAGGACAAAAATACGGACATTACTGAAAATAAAAGCAAAAACAATAAATAATAGAAACGCAGAAAATAAAAAAGAAAATGAGAAAGAAAATAGAGACCAATCCAGTGTACCTTATCCAAAACTGACTGAAATAATGCAGAAGTACAAAAAACAAAAGTAATAAATAAATAAATGAAATAAAGCGAGAAGACAGACAGAGAGAGAGAGAGAGAGAGAGAGAGAGAGAGAGAGAGAGAGAGAGAGAGAGAGAGAGAGAGAGAGAGTAGCTTGGAGTGTCTGTTAGTGATTGGCCGGAGATAAAAAGATAAAAATTGAGTTTTCTTGCGCATCGGAAAATCCTACAATGAAAAAAAAAATGAAAAAAAGAAAAAAAAATGAAGAATAATATTGACTAACAAAGATCTTTAAAAATCCTCGTGTGTGTGTGTGTGTGTGTGTGTGTGTCTGTGTGTGTGGTTTAAGATATAGTTAAGAGGCCACTAAGGCTGCACTCAAGGCCGTGTGTGTGTGTGTGTGTGTGTGTGTGTGTGTGTGTGTGTGTGTGTGTGGCATTACCAATTCTTATTCTTCTTTGCTTTGCTTGCGGTTACTTCCATGTGCGTCTGCGTGCTTGGGTATTTTTATTCTTCCTGGAGAGAGAGAGAGAGAGAGAGAGAGAGAGAGAGAGAGAGAGAGAGAGAGAGAGAGAGAGAGAATCCATCCCTTAATTAATTCCCACTGGATCATAATTTCATCAGTCTGGGATAAAGGAAGGGAAAGAGAGAGAGAGAGAGAGAGAGAGAGAGAGAGAGAGAGAGAGAGAGAGAGAGAGAGAGAGAGAGAGAGAGAAAAAATAAATAAATAAAACAGCAAACGAGAAAAAAAAAATATAGGGCTTATTTAAAAATTTCCCACGGCACTTTTTCATCCTCTGCCTTTAACCCTTTGGACACCACCCCTTTAATTCCACCCCTTCACCTGTATTTAACTGGAACGGTAAAGAAAACGGCGACAATTTAAAGGGATAACTTGACGAGATAAGTCTAAGAAAAGTAAATTGTCTGCCACACTTGAAAAAAAAGATAAATCTCTCTCTCTCTCTCTCTCTCTCTCTCTCTCTCTCTCTCTCTCTCTCTCTCTCTCTCTCTCTCTCTCTCTCTCTCTCTCTCTCTGTACTGCAATAACCTTGAACATGTTTTTCTCTCCATCTCTATTTTTTCTCCTTCCTTCCTTCCTCTCTTCCTCCATCTTCTCTCCCTCCTCTCTTCTTCCATCTTCCCTCCGTCCTCTCTTCTCCACCTTCCCTCCCTCCTGCCCCCTAATCACCGTCTCTCCCTCCCTCCTTATTTCCACTAATTCCAGTTTACCTAAGCCCTACGGTACACTCATAGCTAGTACCTTCCTTCCTTTGCCCTCAGCTCTTCCATTACTAAGCCACTCCATACTTTGTCCGAGGTAATCTAATTAGCTTACTCTCGCAGCAGCTCGAGCTTTTTCCTCCCGTGTTTGCGTTACGTAAATCTCCTTGCGTTTTTTTTGGCTTTTTTTGGGGTTATTGTTGTGTCTTACTGTTTTTTGTTTGTTTTGTCTCCGTGTTTCTTTTGTTGTCTGTCTGTTTGTATAGTTGTGTGTTTTCTTGTATTTTTGTCTGTGTGTCTGTGTTTATGTGTGTTTGTCTGGGTCTATCGATTTGTCTCAGTCTACGTACCTATTTATCTGTCTATCTATCTGTCTATCTATTCATATGCTAACCTGTTTACACCTTTATTTCTTGCCCCTCCCAACCATTCCACACCTGTACATCTTCACACCTTAAATTATTCCCCACATCCGCCCACCTTCTGTACACCCCATCTACACACACTCCATTGTCACCTGTACACACCTTAATTAACCGTCTGCCATCTCAACACACCTTCCTCTCCCTGCACACACACACACACACACACACACACAGACACATACCAACTAGCTCCTTCCATCTCCACGAGTCTTTATATCTTAACCTGCCCCGCCCTTACCTACACCTCTGCACCTTGACCTGGCACTCCCTTGTGTAACGTGATTCATTCCCTCTCCCTCTCCCTCTCTCTCCCTTGTAACCTAAGCCCAGTATCGGTTTTATCTCCCACGCGTATCAATGTTTCCTTATCTCTGTGTTGCAGTTAAGGTTATCACGTGTGTCTGTTGGTAAGAGAGAGAGAGAGAGAGAGAGAGAGAGAGAGAGAGAGAGAGAGAGAGAGAGAGAGAGAGAGAGAGAGAGAGAGAGAGAGAGAGAGAGAGAGAGAGAGAGAGAGAGAGAGAGAGAGAGAGAGAGAGAGAGAGAGAGAGAGAGAGAGAGAGAGAGAGAGAGAGCTTATTCAATTTTTCATTACATACTACTACTACTTCTACCACTACTACTACTACTACTACTACTACTACTACTACTACTACTACTACTACTACTACTACTACTACTACTACTACTACTACTACTACTACTTCTTCTTCTTCTTCTTCTTCTTCTTCTGCTTCTTCTTCTTCTTCTACCACCACTACCACATCTACTACTACTACTACTATTAGATTACAAAAAAAGTTAGCCAATTTATTTCCAAAGACTCCCAGGTGTGATTGCAATATATTAGTTTACCTGTGTCACGGTGATTAATACACGTGTAAACATATAGATTGGTAAATTATGGCATAACAACCATGGGAATGTTGGTTTTAGTTTGCATTACTCTTGATTTTGTGGTTCTTGTGGTGGTGGTGGTGGTGGTGGAGGTGATGGTGCGTGACAATGTATGGTGGTGGTAGCTGTGATGGTGTATGATAGTTGTGATGGTTGTTGATGGTGGTGGCAAGAAAATAGGGGAAGTTGCAGGAAGCCATCAGACTTACACGTGGGAGTCCCTATATAATGCATAGCCTAAATACTTACACTTATCATCTCATCCCCATCCATAAACCCATCTGATCTTCTACAGCTCCCTATTGGCTCGACACTGACAACCTTATTCCTCTATTAGTACTTATAATGACAATAACACCATAACAACAACAAACACTGCAAAACAAAACCAAGCGCTACTCCACCCACCAAAAAACTACCGTGAGCCAGAATCGAACATTTAAACGCCCCAAACAAGCACCCATGGGAAAGAACACTCCCCCTTTCCTCTCCCCACCACCCATTCCTTTTAATTATAGTGATGGTGATGGTGCATAAGAGACATTTAAGCAGCTCACCATCACCTCTCCCTCGTCACCGTTGCGTTACCCGTATTTAGGGGAAGCTTAAATACGGGCCGAGTTTCTGAGTTTGGTTTTATGGTTACGTCATCCAGAATAGGTCGTGCTGTAAGGGCTTTTAGGGATGGGTGAGTGACGGGGGAGGGGGAGGGGGAGGGGGAGAAAAAAGATTGCTAGTTGTGTATGGCTGCAGTGGCTAATGTACTTAACGTTGGAGGAGGAGGAGGAAGAGGAAGAGGAAGAGGAAGAAAGTAGGCTGTTTCTAACCTACGTACTGGATTAGTCTTAAGAAGAACCTGTAACTGCGTAGAGAGAGAGAGAGAGAGAGAGAGAGAGAGAGAGAGAGAGAGAGAGAGAGAGAGAGAGAGAGAGAGAGAGAGAAAGAGAGATCAACCGACGGACAAGCAAGGTGAAAGAACAGACTCAGGTTAATGAAATGAATAAATGCAAGAGATAAATTTTAAAGGAATGAAAAACAGATTGAGAAAGGAAAAAAAAAGGAGATAGATATAAAGAAAACGAAGGGAGGGAAGAGACGGAATGAATTAAAGGCAAAAGAAAAAGAGAAAGAGAGAAAAAAAAAGGACGAAGAGGGAGAGGGACAAGATAGACACAAACAAATAAGACAAAAAAAAAAGAGATGCAAATTAAAAGAAGACAAAAAATAACAACCGGAAGCAACAAATCAGATAAAAAGCAAAGAAATAAAAAAAAAAACAGCAAAAAGTACAGGATAAGAAACAGGAAAAAAAATAAAGGCAGGAAGAAAGGAAGGAAAGGGGAAAGATAAGACGAAATGAGGTTAGCAGGAACAAGGGGAACAGAGGGGAGGGCGATAAGAGTGCAGATAACACACCGCTGTCGGTTTTCCTGTCGGAGTGGGTCGGTCTACTTATCGGGCCGCCATTAGGTCATGTTAGCCGTGGGTGGGGCCGAAGTGACGTCAGGGCGCGGCGAACGGGCGTGGGGCTTCCTCCCGCCATGCCGTGTGGAGGTGGCGTGTGAGGGTTACATATCCACACCTCCGCGAATTCCACCCCACGCCGGCCACGAAAAATTGATCTTTCTAAGAGTTGCGTCATCCATCCAGCGCCCGCCACTACCTATGTGTTGTCTGGCGCCCGGGTGACGTGTGTGTGTGTGTGTGTGTGTGTGTGTGTGTGTGTGTGTGTGTGTGTGTGTGTGTGTGTGTGTGTGTGTGTGTGACGTCAACAGGTGCGGGCCAGTCTCGGGTGTTACTGTCGTGTCACAGGGAGGGCAGCAGTGGGTGCGTCGTGTTGTGTTGTGGAGTAACGCCGTCGTCTTGTTGGTGGTGGTGGTGGTGTGTTGTGTTGTGTTGCGGGAAGGGTTGTGGTGTGTGGTGGTGTGGTGCCGCGCCGCTAAGTGCTGTGCTCCCACAGGCTGCTTACTGCTCGTTGCCCTCAACATTCACCCCGCCACAAGGAAGCCATTGGTGATTTCAAGGACAGACAGACACACGTGTTTTGTTGATGGGCGTGATGCGCTGCTTGGCGGCGTGAGGGTGTGCAGTGGGCGGGGCGGGGCATGGCGCCCACCGACCCTGGACACGGGTCGGGGACAGGCGTGGGGGGCGCCCTCGGAAGCACTGAGGGCCACCACGACGGTGGGTAGGAACACCTGTCTCCCTTCCTCCCCCGCCGCCGCCTCTCCTCCTCTTGCTGTTTCTTCTCTCCCTGTGGAGCGTGGCGGTGTCCCTGCACGTATTGGTCCCGCACAACCCCGTGTCTCGCCCCGCCCACACACGCACACACAGGGCGTCCCTCACACACTAGTTGCCAAAGCTTCAAAAGACAATCATTACGACCTCTGCTTCCTGCCGGCGAGCAGAGTGCCGCCCCGTCCCCCTGACCGGTAGCCCCGCCCCGCCCCGCCACTCCCGCACCCTGAGACGTGGCTAACTTCGGGCTTCGCGGGCTGCCGGGGTGGCCGCTGCCCCCGCCTCCCCTGATTGAGGGCGTAGATCGGCGCACCCACCGTCAGGCCAAGAACTGGAATGCCAAGCACCAGCAGAGCTTCGAGGCGCAGAACGGCGGGCGGGAGCGCTTCCTGAGCCCACAGCGGCAGGAGGCCTACAGCGCCGAGCTGACCACGGTGCTGAGGACCAGCCCGCTCAGGAAGTGGAGCCAGGACGCCGCCCGCCGCCAGGCTGACGACGGAACTGAGCCTTACGTGCCGAGCCCTGAGGGGCAGGACAGCCTCGAGGAAGACTTGATTGTCGGTGGTGACGGCGGCGAGGCGGCGGGCGGGGATCAGCCCTTTGACAGCTTCTCGCTGAGCCCCGAGCTAGGCCACACCCCGGGCGCTGACCTCAACGACAACACGCGGGGAGGTCACCCAGAAGAACCCCATCCCTGCATGCCCCAGCCCCTGCCACAGCCCCGGCCATGCCCCAACCCCGCGGAGGCCCACCCCCGCCTCTCGCCGCTCCAGGAGGACCCCAACTCAGTAGATGACGACGGAGACTCGCTGTCCAGTGCGTCTCACCAGAACCCCGTCAGGAGGAAGCCGTCCCCGCAGGCCGTCACACTCGCCAGGGTCGGGGAGGAGGAGGTGCTGGAGGTGGAGGTGCAGGAAGAGGAGGAGGAGAAGGAGGAGGAGGTGACGAGACTGGATGACTATGAGGAGCTGGAGTACGACGAGGACGCCACGAGCGAGTGTATCACGGCGGGCAAGAGTGACTCCTACTTCGAGGATGACGTGTTCCTGCCCATTGAGTGCATCGTGGTGGACGACGTGGACGTGGAGGGTGAGTCGTCCCTCGTCGTCCCCTTGTCCTCGCCATCTTCCATTTTCATCCCCTTACACGCAGAACAACACCCTCCTCTACCACACACTGATAGCTTCTCTCCATCACTATCATCACCATCATCACCATCATCACCTTACACCCTAAACCTCTTTCCTCTACCTAGTACACTCATCACTTCCCTATCATTATCATCACCATCATCACCATGAACCACACCTTCCCTCCTTCCTTACTTCATACACTTGCATCTTCCTATCATCACCATTATCATCACTATCATCACCATCACTAAATACCTTCCCCTCTCACCCGTCATTCATCGGCCTGTGTCACTTTTCCTCAGTGCTCTTTAGTTTCCCCTTTCCCTGTACAAATTTCCTCTTTTCCTTTCTTCTTTTCTCTCCATTTTCTCATTCATAAGTATTCCAGTTTTTTCCCCCTTTCTTTTCCTCCTAAGGTTTTTTTTTTTTTTCCCAGCGCAAATTTCCTCTTTTCCCCGCGTCTGTTTTCCGTCTGCATTGTCAGTAATTTCTTCCTTCTTTTTTTTTTCCTTTATTGTATATATTTCTTTCGTATGTGTTCTCTTTCCCCCTCGTCTCATTCCACTTTTTCCTCTTCTTGCTGTTCCTGTTTCCCTTGTTTATCTCTTTTTCCTCTTGTTTCTGTCTCTTTTTTTATTATTTTCTCCTCCTTTTTTCTTGTTTCTTATTTCCTCTTCCTATTTCTGTTTTTTTCCTTTTTTTGTTTTTTCCTCTTCTTTCTGCTTCTTTTTCCCTCTTTTCCTTCTTCATTTCTCTTGTTTCTCTTATTTATTTGCCTTTTTCTCCTTTTTCCCTCTTTCCTCTCACGTTTTCCCCTTTTCCTCCTCCTCGTTCCTCTTTTTCCCCTCTCCTACCCATTTTCTCCCATTTCCCTCTTTTCTTTTCCATTTATTCCTTTTCCCCCATTATTTTTCCTCTTCGTTACCGTGTTTCCCCCTCATCTCTTCCCCTCTTCCTCCCCTCATCTTCCCCCTATTCTTATCCCACAAAATCTCCTGTACCCATTTCTTCTGCACGAGTCCCCTTTCTTTCGTCCTCCCCTCACTGCTCTCTCTTTCTTCGTCCTCCCCTCACTTCCCCTCTCTCTTGTACACCGGTGTTACCAATCCCCCTCTAAACCTCTTGTTCCTTAATGCAATGTTGGAAGAGGAGGAGGAAGAGGAGGAGGAGGAGGAGGAGGAGGAGGAGGAGGAGGACGAGGATCTAAGTTTAAAGGGGTAGGTTTCAGGTCGAGTCCTTTCTCCCCCCTCTCTCTCTCTCTCTCTCTCTCTCTCTCTCTCTCTCTCTCTCTCTCTCTCTCTCTCTCTCTCTCTCTCTCTCTCTCTCTCTCTCTCTCTCTCTCTCTCTCTCTCTCTCTCTCTCTCTCTCTCTCTCTCTCTCTCTCTCTCTCTCTCTCTCTCTGTTCCCACCGGTATTTAATCGGTAGGAACTTGCAAGAGAGAGAGAGAGAGAGAGAGAGAGAGAGAGAGAGAGAGAGAGAGAGAGAGGATTGACCCACTAACTCAAGCTCTACAAATTAAAGAAAAGAGAAAGAAAGAAAATTGTCGAAGAAAAGAAATTCCAAGGTTGTTATTTCTTGTTTACACTCTTTTGGTTATTCGAGAGGAGGAGGAAGAAGAGGAAGAAGAAGAAGAAGAGGAGGAGGAGGAGGAGGAGGAGGAGGCTATTATAAGAAGACAAAAAGGAAGAGTATGAAAGACATGAAACTTGAAAGGAAGAAAGAAACATGCAGAGAAAGAGAGGAGGAGGAGGAGGAGGAGGAGGAGGAGGAGGAGAAGGAGGAAGAAGAAGAAGAAGAAGTAACATGTTCGGTGCAGAAAAGTTGGCAGAAGGACTCCAAATCTCTCTCTCTCTCTCTCTCTCTCTCTCTCTCTCTCTCTCTCTCTCTCTCTCTCTCTCTCTCTCTCTCTCTCTCTCTCTCTCTCTCTCTCTCTCTCTCTCTCTCTCTCTCTCTCTCTCTGTACCCTATTCTATTTTTATTCCCTTTTCTAGTTATTTATGTCTTTTATATGTCTTCCTTTCCCTCCTCCTCCTCCTCCTCCTCCTCCTCCTCCTCCTCCTCCTCCTCCTCCTCCTCCTTTTCTCCTTGACTTTCAGTTCTCTTTTCTGTCTCCTCGTTTTCTCCTTCTCTCCTTCTATGCATTATTCTCTCCTTTATTTCTCTTTCTCTCCTTTCCTTCACTTACGACTTCTTTTATTTCCTCATCCTTCATCATTTATTCCTCCTCCTCCTCCTCCTCCTCCTCCTCCTCCTCCTCCTCCTCCTCCTCCTCCTCCTCCTCCTCCTCCTCCTCCTCCTCCTCCTCCTCTCCACGTCCTCCTTCTCATCCATAAATGTTAAGGTCACGTCTAACCTGCAGGATGAGAGAGAGAGAGAGAGAGAGAGAGAGAGAGAGAGAGAGAGAGAGAGAGAGAGAGAGAGAGAGAGAGAGAGAGAGAGAGTCCTTCCCCTTTAAAAAAAAATCATGTCTTTTCTCAGAATCATTTGTGTATTTTTGTTCACAGGGATATTTTTTTTTGTTATTTTCATTTTTTTTGTTTTATTTTCAGCAGTGTTAGAAAATAATATCAAGAGTTGTTTGTAGTTCAGTCAGTCAGTCAGTCAGTCAGTCAGTCAGTTAGTTAGCCAGAGAGGCAGAGAAAATCGTACTAGTTAGTCAGTGAATCAGTCAGGTTTCAGTCAGTCAGCCAGTCACTCAGTCAGTCAGTTGGTCAGAGAGAAAATCGTATTAGTTAGTCAGTAAATCAGTCAGGTTTCAGTCAGTCAGTCAGTCATTCAGCAGTCAGATAACTCACTCACGCTTTTATTCAGTTGGTCAGCCAGTCAGCCAAACACTTATTCATTCACCCATTTACTTAACCATTCCTCTAGTCAGTCAGTCAGTCAGTCAGCAGTCAGATAACTCACTCATGCTTTTATTCAGTTGGTCAGCCAGTCAGCCAAACACTTATTCATTCACCCATTTACTTAACCATTTCTCTAGTCAGTCAGTCAGTCAGTCAGTCAGTCAGTCACCAAACCAGGGACTAGATTAGACATACAGACAAAACTAGGCAACCAGCCAGCCAGTCAGCCAGTCAGTCAGTCAGTCAGTCAGTCACTTAATCAGTCACACCTGCTGAGACTAGACACTAGCCAATCAATACACAGCACGCCCTACTTACCAACTTCTATCACCACCACCACCATCACCACCACCATCACCACCATTATTAATCTCCTTTCGTAAACATATCAAAGAGAAAACATTAAAACGAAAAAAGAAAAAAGAAAGAGAAAAATCATTGGTTGCTAAGGTGTGTGTGTGTGTGTGTGTGTGTGTGTGTGTGTGTGTGTGTGTGTGTTGTGTGTGTGTGTCTTTTATGGTGCGGTGTACGTAGGTTTTCATTATTCATGGGCTGGTGCTAGTGGTGATGGTGGTGGTGGTAGTAGTAGTAATAGTAGTAGTAGTAGTAGTAGTAGTAGTAGTAGTGGGGTGGTGATGGTGGTGTTTGTTGTTGTTATTGATGTTGTAATAAAAATAGCTACAGTAATCAGTATAGTAGTAGTAGTAGTAGTAGTAGTAGAAGTAGTAATAGTAGTAGTAGTAATAGTAGTAGTAGTAGTGGTAATATTTAGTGCCACGAGCCGGCCAGTCTTTACCAGTACCATCCAGTTCTCCGTTTTCTTTTCTCCGTTTTCTTTCTTAATAATTTCCAACCCACCCACGCCTCCTTCCCTCCATCCCTCCACTCCTTCCCTCCACCCCTTCCTTTCCTGTCTCCATTCCTCCATCTCATAATTTTTCCCTCCCCCTCCCTCCCTCCCTCCTTTCCTTCCACCTCAGTACTGATTATATTAAGAGTTTCTCCTCCTCCTCCTCCTCCTCCTCCTCCTCCTCCTCCTCCTCCTCCTCCTCCTCCTCCTCCTCCTCCTGTTTCTCTTCTTTTATTCCTGTTTCCTCTTTTCTCTCTCGTTCTTCACATCAACCTCTTCCTCCTCTTCCTCTTCCTTCACTAACTGTCCTTTTGTATTTTCCACTCCCCTCCTCCTCCTCCTCCTCCTCCTCCTCCTCCTCCTCCTCCTCCTCCTCCTCCTCCTCCTCCTCCACTGATGTCCTACTTGTTTTAACCACTCTCCCTCTCTTCTCTCCTCCTCCTCTCTTTCCTTTAATCTCTCTCTCTCTCTCTCTCTCTCTCTCTCTCTCTCTCTCTCTCTCTCTCTCTCTCTCTCTCTCTCTCTCTCTCTCTCTCTCCATCGACCTTCCTTCCATCCTTCTCTCCTCCTCTCCCTTTCCCTCCAAGCCTTTAAGACCACACCCTAATGAGAGAGAGAGAGAGAGAGAGAGAGAGAGAGAGAGAGAGAGAGAGTAATTTAAGATAATTTTACGCATGCAGTAAGACATTTTCTAGAGTACAATATGCAAATTCCTTCCGAGCAGTGAGAGAGAGAGAGAGAGAGAGAGAGAGAGAGAGAGAGAGAGAGAGAGAGAGAGAGAGAGAGAGAGAGAGAGAGAGAGAGGTTGTTAACGTGACCACTGAATTGGCTTACGTAGCGTGGAGAAGGTTGCATTGTGGGAGGAGGAGGAGGAGAAGGCCAAGGAAAAGAAGGAAGAAGTAAATGTTAAGAAGGAGAGGAAAGAGAAGGAAAGGAAGGAAAATAAAGAGTGTCAGGGAAGAATAAAGGGTTAAAGAAGAGAGGAACAAAGAGAAAATGGAGGAAGAGTAAGAAGGAAGGAAAGGATGTGAAAGAATATGAGATAAGAGAAGGAAGGAAGGTTAGGAGGAGAAGGATTAGGAGCAGTAAGGTCAGGAAAGGTACACGAGAAATGGAAGGTCAGAAGATAGGAGAAAGGGAAGGAAGGTTAGGGAAGACGGTAAGGGAAAGGAAGAAGGAAGGAAGGAGGGAAAGAGGAAAGGATAGAAGAATCTGGAAGGTTAGATAAATTAATTAGGAAGAAGGGGAAGAAGGAAGGAAGGAGGGAAAGAGGGAAGGAAAGAAGCAGCTGGAAGGTTACATAAATTAATCAGGAACAAGGGAAAGGAAGGAAAGAGAGAAGGAAGGAAGGAAGGAAGGAAGGAAGGAAGGAAGAAGCTGGAAGGTTACATAAGTTAATTAGGAAGAAGAGACGGAAGGTTCTGTAAGGAAGGAAGGAAGGACTTAAGGAGGGATGGTTAAGGATGTAGGAAGTTATATTTACGAGTTCCTATGGCAGAGAGAGAGAGAGAGAGAGAGAGAGAGAGAGAGAGAGAGAGAGAGAGAGAGGCAATATCCCATGCATGACGCAATCAGATTGAGGTTAAATGACGTCAGAAATCAGCTGACTCTACCTGGCTGACCGTGCGGGGGGAGTTGGGGGGGGTGAAAGTACAGGTAAGGGGAGGTGACGGGTGAGGGGACAGGTGAGAGGGAGAGAGAGAGAGAGAGAGAGAGAGAGAGAGAGAGAGAGAGAGAGAGAGAGAGAGAGAGAGAGAGGTAAAGAGAATGATAATAGACAATACTAGTAATATTTTTTTGTTTCTCTTAGGTGTAAATATATTATTAGCAAAATTAATATAGAAATAAGAGAATAAAATAATAAATAGATATGTAGAATATTGAGATAACATGTACCAAAAAGAAATAGTTATGATAATCAATACGAATACTAAAATGAGCAGGAGGAGGAGGAGGAGGAGGAGGAGGAGGAGGAGGAGGAATAGAGAAGAAATTAAGAAACAGGAATTTTTAAAGACGAACATTGCTTTATAGATCTCTCTCTCTCTCTCTCTCTCTCTCTCTCTCTCTCTCTCTCTCTCTCTCTCTCTCTCTCTCTCTCTCTCTCTCTCTCTCTCTCTCTCTCTCTCTCTCTCTCTCTCTCTCTCTCTCACGGCATTTCCCCTTTAATATCGTGTCTTGCTTTTTAAAATACTTGTCACAGTTTCACTTTCATAACCTGACTGACGCTGCACCTCCTCCTCCCCGGGGACTGACAATGTAACACTTATCCCTCGCCTCATTATGCACAGGTGGTTCTCTTCTCATCATAAAGACACATGAATATATCGTAAGGACAGACAAACAGGGAAACATTATTGTAATTAAAACGAGTAAATCAAACTTTGTGGAAATAATAACCTTGTGACTTTTTTTTTTTCTAGTAAATATATGAATGGAATAGTTATCCCAACAGTGAGAAGAAAAACCTTGTTCCATTTTCCTTCTCACGTGTCTTGTTTTCCATAATGCTCGTTTTTTGTTGAGTTGCAAGGGTGACTGTTACAATATGCAAGTGTAACTCGGGAATATTAAGAAGGATGTGACATTTGTCCTGTCTTAGTTGTAGTAGTAGTAGTAGTAGTAGTAGCAGCAGCAGCAGTAATTTATTGATAAAATTGTACAAATTAATTAAAAAGGAGAGAAAATAGTAATGTAGGTAACAATCTGTAGTATAGTCCAGGTAATCTGGTTGAAAAAATAATTACGTAAGCATGATCAAGGCAGAAAATATTGTTATAGATAATTCACTGATAAAATCATGCAAACAAACTTCAAAAGAAATCTGAGATGTGAGAACTTAACCTTTTCCTTATTAAATCATTATAACTAATCAAATAAAAACCTTTGTATATAATTAGCAAACAAATAAATAAATAAATAAATAAAATGAGGTAAAATCAAACAGAGACATGATATTAAACAAAATAACATCTACAAAAAACATATTAATTTCTACAAACAAAACTGAAAATCTTTAGAAACAGCCAACAAACACAACAGTTTCGCACACAAATCTAACCACTTTTTCTCTCTCTATTACAGGTAAGTTGACTAAGCCACTGACCTCTTGTAAGCTCACCTGCCTCCGTCCCCACCCCCCACGCGACCCAAGGTGAGTGTTATGTAAGGTCAAGCGGGCAGGATCGAAGTGGACCTATCAGTAATGCGTGTGGGTCAGCTGGCATTGATCTCCGTGTACTCTTGTGTAAATTGTACCTGCGTTCACCTGTCACGCCATGTTAGGTAAGTGTATGTATGTGAATATATCGAAATTTAAACACCATTGCAACCGTTTTCATTTTTTTTTCCGATTTCTATTGATTTTCGTGTTAATATATTTAGGTTTAAATCTCTTTGTACCTTTTTTCTTTTCTTTTTTTTTTTTTCGTGTGTGTTAATCGGGTTTTCGTAATGTGTTTAGGGGTGTTGTGAGTGGTGTGTGTGTGTGTGTGTGTGTGTGTGTGTGTGTGTGTGTGTGTGTGTGTGTGTGTGTGTGTGTGTGTGTGTGTGTGTGTGTGTGTGTGTGTGTTTTGCAAGGACATCAGCATTGTTTTCAAGGTTGACGGATATGGAGTACAGAGAGAGAGAGAGAGAGAGAGAGAGAGAGAGAGAGAGAGAGAGTGGGGGGTATCAGCAGAACAAGCACGAAACTAGAGCGGAAACCAAGAAAATAGGAAAAGATGAAAATAGCAATAGAAGAACGAAAAAATAGATCCAGTGAAGGAAGGAAGAATTGAAGGACAGTAGAAGGAAGAGAAAGAGAATTATAAAAAATAAAAAATGAGTGAAATGTAGAAGGAAGTTATATAAAGGAGAGAGAGAGAGAGAGAGAGAGAGAGAGAGAGAGAGAGAGAGAGAGAGAGAGAGAGAGAGAGAGAGAGAGAGAGAGAGAGAATATGATTATCGGCTGGTATGAGGAAGGAAGGAAGGATGGATGGAGGGAGGGAGAGATGTGTAATGTCAAGGTTGGATGGTTGTCAATAAACTAGGAGACGATACTTACCTTACGGTCCGCCATCTTTGGGACACGCGATAGTAGTAGTAGTAGTAGTAGTAGTAGTAGTAGTAGTAGTAGTAGTAGTAGTAGTAGATATAGGTTGTGTGTGTCCTTTGTTTGTCCGTGTCTTAAAGCTACACACACACACACACACACACACACACACACACACACACACACACACACACACACACACACACACACACACACACACACACACACACACACACACACACACACACACACACACACACACACACACACAAGTCGATCTCCGCCTCGCTTCGTCACTGTCGATTTAGTTTAGTTACCATGGCGACCGACAGGTGGCGACAAACACACACACACACACACACACACACACACACACACACACACACACACACACACACACACACACACACACACACACACACACACACACACACACATCAAAAGAGGAATGGAAAATGCCTGCTTGTGTATCTGTGAATTCTAATCTTTTGCACTCCAAAGGTCTTTTACATTATTAATCTTTGTGTATCATCTTACGTCATATCACTAAGGGGGGTTACCTTAGATAACCACTGGTCACTCTTAACCCTTATCGTGAGAGGCGAACAGTCACGATGCATTGAGCCGAGTGGTATAACTTCTATTCTGGGTGACTTGATATTTTGCTCTCTATCACCCCCTCCCCCTTCTCCCTGTCTCTTAGGTAACTATTGATCCGGCATTAGTACTGGAGAGATACACAAAGAGAGAGACAAAGCGAGGGGGAGGTTAGGTATAAATGAAGTAGGGGAATTAAGGTGTAACGAACATCGGTAAGGAAAAGAAAGGGAGAGACATTAGAGAAAGAAGAAAAGGAGTAGTGAGCGACGTGGCGAAAAGAAAAAGAGAAATTAAAGAAAAGAAGAATGAATTAAGGGCAAGGCAGCGTGTTTGAATAAAAGAAGAGGAAAAAAGGAAAACAAAAGGAGAAAATTAAATAAAGGAAAACGAAAGAAAGTAAAAAAAGAAAAAGAAAGAAAAAAAACAGCAAAGTCGCGTGTCAGGGGAAACATTCACGTTTGGAATGGAGAAACTGACCTTGCTTACTAATTCTCTTACATAATCCTTTTCCATCACTTTCCCTCTCTGTTTATCCCTGCTTCATTCATCTTATTGACCTTGCCTTCACGTCGCTGCCTTCAGGACCCCCAGTGAAGCCCTAGTAGTGAGGAGTGCAGCTGATTACGAAATGGGGCAGACACGGATGAGCTTTGGCTTAGTATCCCCGAGAAATTATAGAAGAAAATGAGGGGGTCGTTTTCTGTGACTGCACGCGAAGGGTAAACTTTAGTCAAGGCTAATATTTGGGAAGCTGGCGATTTAAGAGGTGAAGTCATGTTTCTAGGATGTTACTGACAACGTATACGATATTTCATTCCATAAACTTCACTTCCAGCACGTAATTTGCAAAGTTTGAACTAATCGTAAAAAAAATTGAAATATGTCAGTCAAGGAGGGTAAATTCTTGGGAAAACTGGCCATATGAGGCACAGACATGATTCTTGGGTCTTACCACGTAAATGATGTTTTTATTCATGGCCTTTCTTACCACACAAGTCAGGGCTATCTAAAAGTTTAAATAAGAGCAAGAAAATAAATCGATATGGCCAGTAGACAATCAGCTGAAAACCTAAGTACCGTATTAATATACAGACAACATTTTTAGCACAATACTTCATCCCAGGGCGACTCAGAATGTTAGTCAATAAAATGATGAAATAAACGAAAAAAAAAATAAATAAATGGTTATATTCACCTGCCACTCAATCGAAACACCAAACACTACAATCGGTAACATGTTTAATTATCTAGTCCACTGATTCATCCCAGGACAACTCAATGTAAAAATGGAAAAAAGAAGCACAGTTATATTTATCAGTGAGTCACCCAAGGCCGCAGGTGCTTTGAGTGACTATAAGATCAAGAGTTACCAGCAAGATTAGTGTTCAAGGATGATGTAAGGGAAAGAAGATAGAATAGAATAGAGTAGATAGAAGAGAGAGAGAGAGAAGAAAGCTATTATTATACACTATGCGGTGAGAGAGAGAGAGAGAGAGAGAGAGAGAGAGAGAGAGAGAGAGAGAGAGAGAGAGAGAGAGAGTCACCCTCGTTTTAATTCTTCTTCACATCTCTCTCTCTCTCTCTCTCTCTCTCTCTCTCTCTCTCTCTCTCTCTCTCTCTCTCTCTCTCTCTCTCTCTCTCTCTCTCTCGTTACCCAATCACCATCTTATCGAGTGTAGACCTCCAGCACGTGATACGAACACACACACACACACACACACACACACACACACACACACACACACACACACACACACACACACACACACACACACACACACACACACACACACACAACCAATCAGATGATCATGACTAATCGTTTGAAGGTCTTCAGAGGGACTAAGAGAGCATGATGAAGAAGAGAGAGTGAGAGGAATGACATGATAAAAGAGGTGCGAGAGCGACAGAAGGGGAAGGGGAGATTGAAGGATTGAACTTGATGGGGGAGAGAAGAGACATGATGGAGGAGGAAATGGGAGAGATGGCAGGGAGGGAAGGAGAGGGAAGAGGTATTTGCAGAGTAGAATTAAAAGGGATATTTTAAAATGCTGTTCGGGTTTTGCTGTTATGAAGGTGAGAAGTGATGGTGGTTTATGATTAATTAGGCCAGGAAGTGTTTGAGAGGTGCAGTCCAGACACACACACACACACACACACACACACACACACACACACACACACACACACACACACACACACACACACACACACACACACACACACACACACACACATTTGCATTCAGAATTAATAGCTTGTCCTTTTTCTATTTCCATTATTATTCCATGCTCTCTTCCTCACTTCACTATCTGAATCTCAAAATAAAACGAAAATAACTGGTACCTTTGTTTTACTTCAACGGTTTGTATAACTTCTTTTTAATATATTTCAGTACTTACCTGTTTATTTCTTTATTTCTTTACTTCTTTTTTTCTTCCTTTATTTATTTATTTAATTGAGCAATGAGTTCGTCAGTTTGTTAGTTAATTAGTTTATTAATCAATCAGTCAGTTGGTTAGTTCAATTTGTTTAGTTATCATGAGTTTTCTATTCTTTATTATTTATTTTCTAAAGTACCCACACCACGAGACAAGTCACGTGTTAAGTCCGTGGCACAGGAAGAGAATGGAAGGCAGAGGGAGAGATGGAGGGGAGGCGCGGATGAGGAAGAGGCTAGATGTAGTGGAAAGACAGAGAGAGCTGAGGATTAGGAGGAGGGTGTACGTGAGAAACACAGAAACCTTATGACACACTACGCATATGTTTAGTCATCTTTTCTTCACTCGTCCTCTTGTGTTTCCCTCGTGCTGTGGGTTTTGCACGGGCGCTGCAGTAGGAGCACAGCCACGGGACGCTGCACCGCTCCTTCGTTAATGTTGCCCATGTCTCGTTTTCTGTTTGGTGAAGAATATACATTGGTGGCAGCGGCGGATAAGACGCAGCTCCTCCCAGCCATGGTGGGGCTAATTGGTAAGTGTGGCACCGTGGATGGTATTGTCAGACGCCTTACTGACCTATCTTGGCGTATTTCAGCCGCTATGGTAGAAGTTATTAGGGTTTTCAAGGATGTTTTCATGATGCTGTGGATAATTCAAGAAGGGGTGTACATCATCAGTCGGTAAACCATCCTTGAAAGCCTGAGTAATTTAGATAGAGCATTTAAAGATAGTCCAAGGTTGTCAAGGATGTTTTCATGATCCCACTGACAGTTTGATAAGGACTCTGCATCAGCAATGGGAAAAGCACCCTTGAAAACTTGAGTAATCACCTGGAGAGCCTTCGAAAATAATCTCGGTGGGAGCCCAAAGTGTTTAAGAATACGACCCTATGTCTCTTGGTATGTAAAATCAGTACCCAATGTAGTGCCCAGTAATACAGTTTGCAGTCGCCCTAGGAAGAGATGCCACCAAGTCAATTGAATGTCATGTCAGCAAATTGATTAGGAATTAGTATACAGACTCGTGAGCTGCACAAAGTCCAAGAACAGCTGTAGTGTGATAGGTGGAGGTAGATGTCTGATACTGGGTTTTTATTTTATTTATCTGTTATTTATTTTATTTATTTTATTTTATTTATTTATTATTTTTTTCCGAGACATGTCCTAGTATTTGGCATCATCTATTAGGACAGCTGTAGATTTCTTGAGGTACTTGTAGGTTTGTCATAGTGGAGCCTCTTGGTAAGTATGCGCAACTATGAGTTTTTATTTTATATGTTATTTTTTCCCGAAACGTACTAGTATTTGGCATCACCTGTTAGGACAGCTGTAGATTTATTGAGGTACTTGTAGGCTTATCATAGTGGAGTCTCTAGGTAAGTGTGCGCACCTGTCTTAATTGGATTATTACTGTTTTTTACCATGTACATTATAAATAAGACAGTTTAAGAATATTCAATCAGCCCTTGAACTTTTAAACATCGATTCCCATAACGCCATGCAAATTCAAGACACAATTTCGTCAAGCTACGAAATGATGGACCCATGCAGGGCGTGTCTTTCTTCCACTCAGCCTTGCACCGCTTCTGTTCCTTGGTGGATTATCTTATCAGCAAGTAAAAGCTTTCATATTAAGGGCGGCGGATGACTCAAAGGAAATGGATCAACTAAATTAATTCACACCTTTCGGCTCTGCTTTTCTCCCTTTTGAATAAATTTATAACTTGGAAAAGACAAAATCACCTAATTCTCGCCGTTTTCTGTGCGTCAGTGCGAACAGTTTTCATGGTGTTCTGAATATTAAGGGGTAACCACAGCAGTGAAAGTGTTTATGGGTGGCTAGGTGTGCGCTGATCAGCATTATGGATGGACATGACACGTGGAAAAAGGTATGTGTGTCTCGTACAGGGACTGCCACGTGTACGGCTGACGATTTTTTTTTTTTTTTTTTTTCTTTTTTGTGCTCAGACGGTAAGAAATCGCGCAGCTTCCCTTATTTTCTTATGTTCTCCCAATGACTTTACGTTCTTGTGTACACTGATGTGGTCACAAG
>NC_087182.1:2226254-2231254 GCF_035594125.1 Scylla paramamosain
CCGGCGGTCCTCCTCCCACGGGCGGCACCACAAGGCGTGCCCGGAGCTGATGGCGGAGTCCAAGGTGATGCTCAGGAAGAACCAGACTTGGCTCAGCCTGGAGGACTTGGCTCCCCCGAGGCCCGAGGTGGAGGTGCCGCCCCCCGGGGCCCTGGGCATGGATGGCCGCTCCGGCAAGATCCTGGACACCATCCCAGACACCAGCCCCGCCACCCTCAGGCTGGCCGCCCCTGATTCCCCTACCCTGCTCGCCCCCCTGCACCAGAGACAACACCCCCGGCGTCGCCGTGTGTCGCCTCGCCCTTCTTACACAAGGACGCCGCCGCCAGCCCGCCGTCCTCATACCTGCTGGAGTCCTCGGGCACGCTGACCCCTGCCTCAGACACAACGCTGAGCCGCGGTCCGTCCGTGGAGTTGCTGGCCACGTCTCCTCCTTCAGGCAGCGACGCCTCCCGGTACAAATCCTCGCCGTCCTTCACCATGTGCCGCAGGGACTCTGTGGACAGCCTTTTCATATCCACGGTGGCCGGCGCCGCCTCCCCGCCGGAGTGCGAGGAGGTGGTGGCGCCGCCCTCCGTGGCGCGCCTCAGCCCCTTCAAGCGGCAGCTGTTCGCCTCCCTCCTCACCCGCCAGTCCGCCCTCGTGTCCCGCGTCACCAACCACTCGCGGCGCCTCGTGCATATGGTGGACACCGTGACACAGTTCACCGCCCACAGGAACACGCCCGGCACTCATGACCCGCCACGCCCCAGCGAAGTCCACGTCACGCCAGGACCCACTACGGTGACTGAGGCGGAGGGAGAAGACCTCGTGGCGTGGAACGCCGCCGTGCTGGATATCCAGGGGCGCAGGGCGGGCGGGCGGCAGGAGTCCATGTGTGACTCGGGCGTGGGCTGCGACACGGACGATGACGTAGCTTCCTCCTTGTCTCGCTCCTCCACCTACACCGTCAGTGACGACGGCGAGGACCTCATCGACGAAGGTAAGCCGTCATGCGCCTCCTTCACCCCGTTAGCATTATTGGGGATGGGTCAGGTAGACAGTCCCGCCAGGCCGCCGAGGAGCAGGGCGGCGCCGCAGCCTTGTATAGAGGGAGAGTTGGTTGGCCTGGCGGTAGTGTGATACTTGGGATGCGCAGCGCAGTGGTGTGTGTGTGTTTTTTGCTCTTCCTTCCTGGTGCCAATCTCGCCTCATCGCCAATCTGTGCTGGCCGCGGTCCTGCATTAATGCTCGCCGTCTTGCCTGTCTCGCCTGGCTTCCTCCTGCTCTTCTTGGCATCACTGCATTTTTCACATTCACTATAACTCTCTTAGTACTGAACACCTGCATTATACGTATGTGTGGAGAGAGAGAGAGAGAAAAAAAAAAGAGAAGAAAGACATGGGGAAGAAATAAGGAATAAGGAAGAAAAGTAATGAGAAAAACAAGTTGGGAAGGGGAGGGAAAGGGGAAGAGGGAAGAAGATGGAAGGAAAATGGAGGGAATATGTAAGGGGAGCGTACGGAAGATGGGAAGGAGGTCACTATGTTCTCATTCTCTCTTCCCTGCTTCCAACCTTTCACTGGCTAATGGAAGAATGGGGGGAAGGGAAGGGGGTGAAAGGGTTAGGTTATTCGTCTCTTATCTGCGGTTAAAGCCCTAAATTCTCACCTCCTCCTCCTCCTCCTCCTCCTCCTCCTCCTCCTCCTCCTCCTCCTCGATATTCTGTCCTTATATCGTCTCTTACAAGCCTCTCTCTTCGTTCTTTTCTTCTATCCTTCTTTTCTTCTTTCTTCCCTTCCTTCCTTCCTTTCCTCGTTCTCTCCTTCATTCCTTCCTCCATTTTTGTCCACTTATTCTGGTTCTTTATATTCTGCAAGAGGTTTGCTTTTGGGCTTTTTACTCCTCCTCCTCTTCCTCCTCTTCCTCCTCCTCCTTCTCCTTCTCCTTCTCCTCCTCCTCCTCCTCCTCCTCCTCCTCCTCCTCCTCCTCCTCCTCCTCCTCCTCCTCCTCCTCCTCCTCCTCCTCCTCCGTTCTTATCTACTTCCCCAGTAACCGATAAGAAAAGGTACAGAATACATTTTCTTTTTCTTTTTTCTTCATTCGTGTGTCAAATTGAAAAGTACGAGTACTTGGTAGATTCAGATTTCTGGAGATAAGGCAAAACTCCCAGATTTCCGGAGAAGCTGAGTGCAAAAAACTCTAAGTCCACAAATTTCTGGAGAAATCGTTCCAGAAATATATATATATATATATATATATATATATATATATATATATATATATATATATATATATATATATATATATATATATATATATATATTTATTTATTTATTTATTTATTTATTTATTTATTTATTTATTTATTTATTTATGAAGAGAAAAGGAAATAGAAAAATTCAAGTCAAGTTTTCAAAAGGTAGAGAAAATATGAGCAGTAAAATGATAGAAGCTAGAGAAAATTCATGTATTTGTGTCAGTAACTAAAATAAATAAATAAATTGAATCGATAAGTAAATAAAAATGAAAAACTCGAGTCACAGATTTTTTTAAACAGTAAAATATGAACAAAACTTGACATAAATCAAAATAAAAAAAATAAATAAGATAAACAAATACAAATAAAAAAAATATTAAACTGACAAACCCATGAAGAAAAATCAAGAAAAAATAAATAAAACAAAAAAATCCAAAATTCGTACCCAATGACGCTTTTCCTCCGTCCTTTGTTTTTTGAAGGCTCTCGCTCCTCATTGGTCGATTCACGCGTGACGTCATTTCCTTCGCGTCCCCCGATTGGCTCGTGGATCTTTGCGCTGTTGACGTCACTGGCAGCTCGTCTTTTTATTGGTTGGCTCATTAACATGGGTTCTGATCTTATTAATGATAATTCGACACCAGAAGTGTAATATTTTGACGGTTATAGGAGAGGAGGAGGAGGGGGAGGAAGAGATGGGAAGGAGGAGGAGGAGGAAGAGATGGGAAGGAGGGGAAGGGAGAAGAAATAGGAAGGAGATAAAAGAGAGATGGTGGAGGAGGTGGAAGAAAATGATGCATAAGTGGAAGAAAATTGGGAATATGGAGACGAGAGAGAGAGAGAGAGAGAGAGAGAGAGAGAGAGAGAGAGAGAGAGAGAGAGAGAGAGAGAGAGAAATCTTGTCTAAAAGCATATTGCATTTTCATGATGATTCTCTCTCTCTCTCTCTCTCTCTCTCTCTCTCTCTCTCTCTCTCTCTCTCTCTCTCTCTCTCTCTCTCTCTCTCTCACCTCAATATCTTTTTTTCTATCTTCTTTATCTTTCTATCTCATCTGACCTAACCTTAAAAAAAATAGGTACCTGTAGTTCTTACCTGCCACTTATCTGCACCTTGCCTCGCCACACGATGACACCACCAACCTTTGTCCTGAGACCTTCCTGACGGGGACATGAATAGGACATGAGTATTCTGTGGGCGTCATGAGAGAGAGAGAGAGAGAGAGAGAGAGAGAGAGAGAGAGAGAGAGGCTGTATATACCCTGTCTGGTTGGTTGGTCACAAGGAACACAAAGGGACACAAAGGAAGGACATTGTGTAGGAGATGTCTCGGTTCTTTTGCGTGGCTGTTACTGAAGAAGAACAACAACAACAGCATCAAAAGGAGGAGGAGGAGGAGGGAGAGAGGTAAAGGAAGAAAGTATAGGATAATGGGAAGGGGGATAATGACAAATGAGGAGGAGGAGGAGGACGAGGAGGACGAGGAGAAGAAGGAAGAAAGTAACAATAAGAACAGGTATAAGATAGAGATGACGATGAAGAAGAAGAGGAGGAAGAGAAGAAGAAGGACAAGGTAGGGAAGTAAAGCAGGAAGAAACAGAAAACGAGAAGATAAATAAGAAAGAACGTTCAAGAATTTAGAAAAGAAGGAAAATAATGTAGATAACGATGAAGAAGAAGAGGAAGAGGAGAAGGAAGAGAGAGGAGGCCTTGAGAGGAACCACCTGACGGAGTTATTGATAAGTATGTGTCCTTAATGCCCTTTTTGCCTCTTCCTTCAGTGTGAGCAGCAAGAGAAAGAGAGAGAGAGAGAGAGAGAGAGAGAGAGAGAGAGAGAGAGAGAGAGAGAGAGAGAGAGAGAGAGAGAGAGAGAGAGAGAGAGACCTGGGCATATATGGATGGACAAATGTAGATGGTAAACAAAGAAGAGGAGGAAGATGATAAAGAGACGAGGAGGAAGGTGATAAATGAGGGACGAGGAGGAAGAAGGAAAAGAAATGGAGGAGGAGGGAGAAGAATTAGAAGGAAATGAAGAAAAATGGATAAGTAGGATGAGAAAGAAGAAAAAGGAACAGAAGAGGAGGAGTAAGAGAAAAAGAAAAAGAAGAAGAAGAAGAGAAGGAGGAGGAGGATAAGAATAGAGTGAAAGGAAGACAATGTGAATGAAGTGGATGTATAAACCGGATGGACACACACACACACACACACACACACACACACACACACACACACACACACACACACACACACACACGTCAGCAAGCCCTCGTCATTAATTTCCTTCGCCTTCGTCCGTATCCTGCTTGCTGAAGAGGAGGAGGAGGAGGAGGAGGAGGAAGAAGAAGAAGAAGAAGAAGAAGAAGAAGAAGAAGAAGAAGAAGAAGAAGAATCAACCATGACATGAAGCAAATAGAAAACACCATTCCTTCTCTCCTCCTTACCTCTCTCTCTCTCTCTCTCTCTCTCTCTCTCTCTCTCTCTCTCTCTCTCTCTCTCTCTCTCTCTCTCTCTCTCTCTCTCTCTCTCTCTCTCTCTCTCTCTCTCCACACACACACTTATCCTTTCCTACCTTCCTTACCCTCCTTTCCTCTTACCTGTTTGCTTTTTCCTCCTCCTCCTCCTCCTCCTCCTCCTCCTCCTCCTCCTCCTCCTCCTCTCCAGCCTCTAGGAAAACTTTTCAGCATTTATTTATTTTTTTCTTGGCGTCTGTGTGTCAGGTTTAGCCGAGTCATACATACATACATTCACACATACATACATAAAT
>NC_087182.1:2236254-2238754 GCF_035594125.1 Scylla paramamosain
CTCTCTCTCTCTCTCTCTCTCTCTCTCTCTCTCTCTCTCTCTCTCTCTCTCTCTCTCTCTCTCTCTCACACACACACACACACACACACACACACACACATACCTTATTCATTTCTTCCTATTCCTTCCTTCCTCTTCCTTACTGTTCTCTTCTCCCCCTCTTCTTTACTTCTCACTTCCCTCTCTCCTTTATCTCCCTTTTGTTTCTCCTATTCTCTCCGTTACTCTCCATGATTTTTCCCTCCCCTTTTTCTCTTCTCTCCCTTTTCTCCTCCTTCTTAACCTTTTCTTTCCCTTTTCAACCCTTCCCTCCCCTCTTCCCTCTCCCTTCTCCCTTCCCGCCGCTCGTCCTCAGTGACCTAAACAAACATCAATATTGCGTCAGAACTTCGCGAAAATGTTCATATTTGCAAGGTTGGTTTCTTTTTTTTTTTTTTTTTTTTTTTTTTCGTGCTAAACTTTTTATTGTGAAGGTTTGCAGTAGTCTCTCTCTCTCTCTCTCTCTCTCTCTCTCTCTCTCTCTCTCTCTCTCTCTCTCTCTCTCTCTCTCTCTCTCTCTCTCTCTCTCTCTCTCTCTAGGGTGTGTAGGCTCGTTTAGGCCTATTCCGTGGAGGCTTAAATGGCCGGCACCTCTCCCCTTCCTTGATATCAATTTTGCTAACTGTTTTGTTAACTTAAATTCTTGTGTGTTTTAGTAAATTTCCCTTTATTTTATGTGTGTTTGTGTATGCGTGTGTGTTTACCTGTCTGTGTTTTTTGTAAAGGATTAAATTAAGCTCGTAATGGTTCCTTTAATGTGTGTTTGTGTGTGTGTGTGTGTGTGTGTGTGTGTGTGTGTGTGTGTGTGTGTGTGTGTGTGTGTGTGTGTGTGTGTGTCATCATATTACGTGTTCTTTCTTCGTTATGTCACATTCCTGTTTGCTTAGTGCGACATTTATCACGCTACTGTTACCCTCCCTCCCTTTCCTCCCTTCCTACCCACTCTTGTCCTGTAACCCGACACACACACACACACACACACACACACACACACACACACACACACACACACACAGAGGTAAGGGAAAGGAGGCGTGACACTACTGCCATCAAAACAAACATCCATTTCTCTTCCTGAACCCTCAATCCCACCATACCACACCTTTCTGCGTCGCCGTCAGCTCTTCAGGTAACAGACACACTGGTTGTCACGTAGATTGCTCCTGTATCGTGGTTATTTAGCTTAGGTTAGTTGGCAACCACGTCTACCTGCTTTCCCGGGTCTAGTTTTCATCCTGGACTGGGCTGGGGTGGTTTGGGTGGTGGTGGTGGTGGTGGAGGCGCTTTTGTGTGGGAAATGGTAGGGAGTGTGCAGCATCGTGTGGCCGACGTGATGTAGTGGCGTCTTTACAGGAGTGATGTGTTAATATTAAGCGGTGTTGCGGTGTTGCGGTGACGTCTTCATGTCGTGTGATGCTCCCTTGTGATTTGTATTGATGTGTGGCGGTGTTTGTGGTGCTCCTAGTGTCGTTTTGGAGTGGCGGGCGTGTGTACTTGTACGTGACTTGATGCGTGTTGCCATGTTGTTCACGTTGTTCCTTGCCTTGGTCTGGTGTGGAGTGTTCATAAGTTCTGACATCTTAAGTGCTAATATGACGCTGAGCTGAAGTGCTGTAGTGACTGTTAATGATTTCTAAAGTGTGTTGGCGACTTACTGGTTCTTATAATGCTGTGACTCGTTCTGTGATTTTCAGGGTGTGTTTGTGATCTGTCATTTGCTGTATAGTTTATTTCACATGTATTTGGTCTGGTTAGGTTGTTCTGATTTGTCACGTAATGGAGATAGACTGAATTAATTGGTTTACCCTTCCCATAGAAAAGGATTAGTGAGGGAAGGTAAGAACGAATAGGAGAGGTGTTGGTTAATCCTAATGAAGATAAGTTGAAGGACAAATACAGGAACCAACATATAAAGAAAGAAAAAAAAAACTTACCATAACTCGATAATAGAAAAACTAACCTGAAAATTAAAATAAAAAGAACACATTGCCATAGGTCAAGAATTCAGTCCATAAGGAAGAAATATGGAAGACACAAAGATCGCCGAATGAAGATGAGTAAAAGGAGAAATAGAAGAACTAACATGTAGAAAACGAAAATGAAAACTTACCATAACAAAATAATAAAAAAAAAGTAAATAGATAAATAAAAGAACAAGAAAAAGCACACACGTACACACAGACCACGCAACAAGAAAATGATAAATTAATGACAAACTAAAATATATTAAAGAAAACGGAAAAAAAGGCAAATTCGATTATTGAAAACCAACAGTTCTCACCCTTGACTTGGGGCGAGAGACAACACACCTGAGAAAGCTTACACAATCCTACACACCTGGGGACGTGACTCAGGTACCCAATTAAACCCTTCTCCTTGATTAAACCTTGCGCTCTTCTCATGACTCCACCATGAGTTTAAAAGACAACCACCATCACCCACGCCTCACCCAGTCCTCCCC
>NC_087182.1:2243754-2246254 GCF_035594125.1 Scylla paramamosain
CACCTCACTTTCCTAATTACGTAATTGTCATAATTAGTAAGTTGGAAGCTCATTAAGACTTGTTACCTTGAGGATGCGAGTGATGAGGTGTGTGTGTGTGTGTGTGTGTGTGTGTGTGTGTGTGTGTGTGTGTGTGTGTGTATGGCATGCAAGTCGTTTCCTTTACTTCCTTATATATACACTCATGATTCTCTCTCTCTCTCTCTCTCTCTCTCTCTCTCTCTCTCTCTCTCTCTCTCTCTCTCTCTCTCTCTCTCTCTCTCTCTCTCTCTCTCTCTCTCTCTCTCTCTCTCTCTCTCTCTCTCTCTCTCTCTCTCTCGACGAGTTTACCTTAAGATATCCTCAGGCTGGTTTTGCTGATCAGGCTTTGGGAGGAAGAGAAGGAGGAGAAGGAGAATGTGTGTGTGTGTGTGTGTGTGTGTGTGTGTATGTGTATGTGTGTGTGTGTGTGTGTATGTGTGTCTTGTTTGTATGATTGATGGTCCTTCCGCCGCTGCTACGTCAGGAGGGGCATAAGATGAGGCATATTGAGGAGGAGATGTCCAGGAGTAACAAGCCTCCTCCTCCTCCTCCTCCTCCTCCTCCTCCTCCTCCTCCTCCTCCTCCTCCTCCTCCTCCTGGAACAAACATCGCCGTATTGGTTGTCCTCATCATTATGGCAAGTTGCTATGGCCAACCATTTTCTCTCTTCCCGACCCCCTACCCATCCCTCCCGCCCCTCCATCCCTCTATCTCTCTCTCTCTCTCTCTCTCTCTCTCTCCTCCTCACCTCTACCCGCGCCAGTCCTCGCAAGTCTCGTGCGCCTTCGTGATACCGTAGCACAAGTCCCTCCATCCCTCCAGGTCTCTCTCTCTCTCTCTCTCTCACTCTCTCTCCCTCCCTCCCTGTCTCCCTCTCTCTCCTCCTCCTCCCTATATCAAACCATTCTCTACATCCTTCCACTCTCGCTCCCTCCCCCTCACAACTCTCTTTCCACTACGCTCTCTCTCTCTCTCTCTTCCTCTCCCTCTCTCGGCTTCTCCTTATCCTCCCCCGGTCCCTCCCCAGCCCCCGCCCGCCGCCCCCCACACTCCCCGCGCACTCGCAAACCCCTCAGCCGGCACTGACGAGACATCAGCCCAGAGACTCACACTCACTCCCGCCACCTCGGAGTCTCCCTCTCTTGCTGGTCCCGTTTCCTCTCTCTTCCTTCCCTACTCCCCCGCCCCCAGCGTCCCTCCGTCACCAGCAGCGAGGTGGGGAGTGTGCGGGAGTGCGCAGAGCGGGGAGAGGGGCGCCAGGGAGATAAGGCGTGAGGGAAGTGTGAGTGCAGCTCCAAGACGAGAGGGAGGGAGTCGCGCGCTTCTTGAAGGAGTGGTCGATGGTCGCGAGTCATCGGTACACACACGACCACGCTGCTCCTCCTCCTCCTCCTCCTCCTCCTCCTGACGCTGTGTGCGTGTGTGCGCGTGTATGTGTGTGGTGTCACGTGAACTGTGTAAACATCGTGGCGTGCGGCGGCGGCGGTGTAGGTGTTGTGTTGTGTTGTGCTGTGTTGTCGTGCTGGCCACCTGCATGTGCTCGCCGGCGGGTCACCTGAGTACCTGTGTTGCGGTGCAGTGTGCTGGTGGCCGCGGCCCTGACACGTGCTGCCACGTGCTCACACCGCACGTGCGCAAGGCTGCCCACGTCCTACACCTGCGTCATGAGTGTGTGCGCGCGGCCATGTGACTGCAAATATGTTTCTCCGTAAACGTTCATGTGCGTGTGGCGGCGGCGGCGGCGGTGGTGGCGGTGGTGATGGTGGTGGTGCAGACGCCGCCCGCCGCATGGGTCCCCAGCCTCCTGACGTGGCCTTGCGTGCCTCCCGCCAAAGTTACGCCTCATGTGTTATAAACTTGGACGCAAGAAGTGAAGGAGGCAAAGTTGCAGATGGAGAAAACGATTATGTAAGCGGGCGGCGAGAGAAGGGAAGGAGGGTCACGGCGGACGAACGCCGCGCCGGCCTTGGCAACATTGCTGAAGTTTGGCGGCGGCGGCGGCGGCGGCGGCGGCGGCGGCGGCGGCGGCGGTGATGGTGGTGGTGGTGTGGTGGTGGTGGTGGTGGTTGTGAGTGAGTGAGTGAGACAGGCACAGCATCGCCTGGGCGGGGGAGAGAGGCTGGTGTGAGGCGGGAGGGCAGCATGGAGGCAGGGAAGAGAGGCCTGGCTTACCCCTATCTGAATTATTCAAGGGAGAGGCAGCCAGCGGAGTGAGCGGAGAGGAGAGAGAGGATGGCGGGCTGGCGGTGGGCGGGCGGGCGGCAGCAGGCCCACCAAACCACTCGCAGGGCCCGCTAGCATCGAGTGGCGCCACACACAGTTGCCAGGGAGGCTTATATCTTACCTCGCCTTCCCTCCAGCCTTCCTCCTGCCTGCCTGCCTTCCCTCACCGCCTCCTGCACCTCCTCCGTCAGGCTGTGTTGGCGTGCCGTCCCCCCGGGCAGGGCTGAGGGGTGCGGGACTCAGGGGCGGTTTAGGG
>NC_087182.1:2248754-2296254 GCF_035594125.1 Scylla paramamosain
GTGTGTGAAGGGTAGGGAACGGACCGGTACAGGTGTTTGTCTTACCTGTGAGGCTCGAGGTGATGAATGGTTGGAAAGAACAGTGGAAGGGAGATAGAGATAGGTGGTGATGTGTTTGTGTGCGGTTAGTTGTGTGTTTGTGTTTGGGTATAGGTGTGCGGGAGTGATGGTGGCGCTGTTTTGGTTGTTATTGTGTGTTATTGGTTTATTTCGTGGTTTTGTTTGAGTCTCGTTTTTTTTTTTTTTTTTTTTTTTTTTTATTCGCTGGTTCGTTTGTTTTTGTAGTTTTTAGCGGGGTTGTTTGGGGGGAAAAAGTGAGTTACGTGGATTTTCTTTTGAATGCGGTGTGTGTGTGTGTGTTTGTGTGTGTGTGTGTTTATCTGGTAGGGTTTGCCTCCTCGTTATGCCGTGTGCTGGCGTGGCGTGCGGCGGGCCGGCGGCTTGTTTGCGGTGAGGTGGGTCTCGCGCGCCTAAAATATCTCGGGTGGCCGCTAATTCTCCGCCGTGACCCTCCTCGCGTGACCCAAGACACAACTGGCGGCCCTAAACCGACGGCCGCTGTTATTACGGGAGGGGGAGCAAGCACGTGAGTGGCGGGTCGTTAGTGGCGGCGGGAGGCGTGAGCGAGGGTGAGCCACAGTGAGCCAGCCACCACCAGGCCGCCGCCGCCGCCCCGCTGTAACCGTGGTGCATTTCCTTCCCCTTTTCAGAGCAGAGTAAGAGAAAGACTCATGTTTGTGGTTGGCAGGCAGTGAGGACAGTGGCTGGCAGCAGCATGGTGCAGGCCGCGCGCTGCTCGCCGACCCCCTGACTCAGGCCGGGACACGGCTCGCCCTGCACACAGTGATGACTTCGTGAGGCGCGGAGGCAGCCAGGTGCACCGGCAGGTTGTGATTGAGGATGCTGGAGGGCGTCGGCATGCCTCTGGTGTATAGTGCAGGTGGGGCCGGCGGGCGCGAGCAGCGGCGGCCCATGTGGACGCAGCACGAGAAGGCGGTGCTGCGGCTGCTGATGCGTCAGTACGCCGGCGTGACGGAGTTCGACCCTCCTGACGTGCACAAGCACCCCATCAGGAACGAGATGTGGCGGCTGCTGACGGCGCGATACAACGCCCACCCGCACGTCAGGTCCCGCGACACCAAGCAGCTCCGCAAGGCGTGGGAGAACCTCAAGTACCGCGCCCGCAAGCTGGGCTCCGAGAGCCAGCGAAGCGGGCGCCAGCAGAACGCCGCCGCGGAGTCGAGCTGGCCGCTGGACGGCGTGACGATACCCGGGGCGGCGCCCTCCACCCCCGCGTCCCCGCCCAGGGAGGCAGGGGAGGTGGGCGACTGGAAGGACGCCGACGAAGAGTCGCAGAGGATTCTGGACGACGAGGAGGATGTGGAGAAGGTGGTGAAGGAAGAGGTGGAGGAGGACCCGCTGGCCACGCAGGACAGGTCCAGCCACACTCCGCCTGCCAGCGAGCGAGGCCCCGCTGTGCTGAGCCTGCACCCGCTGGTCTCGTCGCTGCTGGGGGGAGGCCTGGGCTCGCTGGCCACCACGCTGCCCTTCCTCACCTCCCCCTCCTCCCCGCTGGCCACGGGGCTGCTCCTCCCGCAGGTGGTGTCCTCTCTGTCCGGCAGGGAGCTGGACAGCAGGAGCACCATCTTGAGATCTTCCACGGACGCCGCCGCAGCTGCCGTTGGGGTCACCGCCGCGGGTGACGCCGCCTCGCCCCCAGCAGTCACCTCCGCCGCGCCCACCTCCACCACCACTACCTCAGACACAAGCATTTCTACCTCAGGGGCGTCCGTCGTCCTCAACGGTGTTTCTCAGGCATTCTCAAACACCCCGACGGACGCCGCCTCCCCCTCCTCCCCCTGCCCCGAGAAGCATGCGGGAGAAGCCGTCACCGAGCCGCCCCTCGCCCAGGACCGCCTGCACCAGCGCGTGGCGGGCGTGGAGGCGTCCATCCGCAACACGGAGGAGCAGCACCAGGCACAGATGCAGCTGCTGAGGCTACAGATGGCACAGGCAGTGACGGAGCACGACGCCAAGATGCGGGTGTTGGCCACGCAGCTAGAGTATTGGCAGAGGCGCCTCCGCGTGCAGCAGCAGGTGTCCGACGTGCTGTCCGTCACCACCCAGCAGGAGCCCGAGGCGGAGGACGAGCAGCTGCCTTGACCCCACGTCCCTGTCAGCTGGCTCCTGTCCCTGCCGCGGGTGGCCGAGCACAGGCTGAGTGCCGGGTGCTGCTGGCCAGGTTGTGAGTGACTGACTGTCCAAGTTTAGTGTTGATATCTAGGTCTTGTCGGCGTCGGGTAGTACTGCACGCGCTTGTGTGGTTTAATCATTCCAGGTGTTTTGAGTGTCAGCAGGTCGCGGCGCGGCGGCTCCGGTCACCCGCCGCGACCAGTAGGGTGTTCGACGTAAGGAAACAAGTATTACTACATTGCTGTTTGTGACCTCAGGCGTGGGCGTATGTCGGTGTGTGTGTGTGTGTGTGTGTGTGTGTGTGTGTGTGTGTGTGTGTGTGTGTGTGTGTGTGTGTGTGTGTGTGTGTGTGTGTGTGTGTGTGTGTGTGTGTGTGTGTGTGTGTGTGTGTGTGTGTGTGTGTGTGAGTGAGTGAGTGAGTGAGTGAGTGAGTGAGTGAGTGAGTGAGTGAGTGAGTGTGGTGGTGTTAGCGGTACGAGTGTGGCACACAGAGCTGGGAAGTGTAGGTATCGTGGACACTTTGGTTTTGTTAGCGCAACGCTTGGTTAGTGAGGAGGGGTCCACCCCCGCCCATCCCTCGTCTCCCAGAAGCGGCTTCCATTCCTGCACTGCATAAAGCAACAGAGTACTACGGGTCCTGGGCTTCCCGCGAGGCGTCGACGCCGCGGCTCCCGTGGGCGGCCCAGCGCTTCCTGATCATCAAATCGTAACGTAAGCAAGAGGGGCGTGGAGGAGGAATTCCGGCTACCTGGGAAACCTCTTACCCGGCACGACCAGGATTTTGTTTTGCTAGAGTCACTTCAGGTGGGCTGCTGCTGCTGCTGCAACACCTCAGCTTTAACCCGCCGCCACCGCCGCCGCCGCCGCAGGACTCCCTCCCGGGGCGCGGGGCGCCGCCCCCGCCCTGGAGGAGGAAGTTGGCGGCGTGCAGGCCGGAGCTTCCCGGCGGGCGAGCAGCCTCAGCACTGTACATAACAGTATACCTGACCATTGTATTTACACAGATATTATATTTTTAGTAAGATTATGTGCTATACCGCTAATAAATATTATAAAACATTACGGCAGTGTATCATTGATGACTCGCCCTCCTCACCCCGGCACACCTGCACCTCAAGTTGGCTGATTTGAAGGCTGGTGTTATGTTATACTTTGCTTCTTTTTTCACACTGGTTTTTGTTACAAGACAAGCAACACGAGGCGGCGGGGGAAACACGAGCAAAACAAAACATAAAATGGAACAGAAACAAGTTTTTAGCTCAAGCTGCTTTTAGATGGTAGTGGTAGTGGTGGTGGTGGTAGTAGTAGTAGTAGTAGTGTCGGAGGCTTTAAACTTGTGACGAGTTGTCGCAAAGTTCACCTGTTAGTCCGCCACACCTGTGTACCAACATGACAAGGTAAGAGGGTCTGTTCACTTGTTACTCGTCCACTCCTTGTTACTGTGTGTGTGTGTGTGTGTGTGTGTGTGTGTGTGTGTGTGTGTGTGTGTGTGTGTGTGTTTAGCAGTTTGCACCACCCACACTTTCATGCTTCCATCAAACAAAAGAAGAAAAGTCAATTCAAACATTTACTCCCGCATGTCATCTCTGCCCACACTAAGCAATAAGACCACGATAAAACAGCAAGCCCCAGCCACTGCATGACGAAACAGTAGCCATGGCGAAGCTGTTACGTAACCTCCTTCAGACACCAGTGCAAATATCAAAGACTCATGGAAGTGTTCATACAAATACTAGCTCCTATTATTAGTTTTAAGCTCAGTTCTTCATCACATCACGCATCACCCCAGACAACACAAGCTTTAACACACCAAGACAACACAAGCTTTAATACCGCAAGATAACACAAGCTTTAACACACAAGATCAAAATGCCACAAGATTATCGTAGCCACAGCTTAAAGAAGACCATACCAAGCACCAGTATTAACACAAGCACTGAATTACCACCTTGGGCAAAGACGCATCCAAACATTACTTACGCACACTAACGCTGAAGCACACGGTCAGAAAGCAAGATGATAGTATACAAAGATAAGTGTTTAAAAACTTATAGATGATATGGAAAGGAGTTTACTTTGTTCTAGGGTACATAGTTACTGAAGAGACTAGGAGAAAAGTAGAAAAAAGTACGAAGTTATAGGTGACAGGAAAAGTTTAGTAATGAAAAAGTTGACATAACGATACTTTAAGAGTTTTTCATAGTTCACCCTGTAATAATAAGTTAATCTTGACCTTTAGACTACATAGTATAAAAATAAGGAAAAGGAGTGGAAAACGTTATAAATGACACGAAAAAAAAGTTTAGCAATGAAAACATTAATATTACGACACACAAATGGTCTTCCATAGTTCATTAAAAAAAATAGTGTTTAAAAGTTACAGATGACAAAGAAAAGTTTAGCAGTGGAAAAAAGAAAAAATTTAATTCTATACACTGCCCAAAGAGTCTTCAATAGTCCACCCTCAACTAACACGGTTTTCTCTCATTCTTTACAGTGTTATGCGGGAATCGTGTAAGCCAGATGACCAAGACTTACAATGACATCGATGCCGTAACAAGACTTCTGCAGGAGGTGAGTGTGTGTTTCCCCTCCCCACCCTGTCTGCCTGCCTGATTGGAGATAGAAGGGTCCTGACCGTATACAACATAAGGGAGGATTACGAATGCAAGGGAAAGATGAAAATACGAGAGAAAATGGGGAGATGGAAGATAAAGGAATGGTAAACGAAAATAATAGGAGAGAATTAAATTATAAGAGAAAAATTAAGAATACTGGGAGAAGAAATAAAATGGAAGATGAGGATAAATAAGAACAATACAGATAGAAAGAAAAAGGAAGGAAAGAATAACAAGGAGAAAGGAAGAAAGGGAGAGAAATGGGGAGAAAAATGAGAGAAGAGGGGAAGGAAGGATAAAAGGAAAAGATTGTTAGTTAAGTGGTGAGGAAGGGGAGAAAATGTAATAAGGAAGGAGAAAGAAAAGTCAGGAAGATGAGAGACGAAAAAGTAAGGAAGGAAAAAATCGAAAAAAGGTAAAAGAGAAAAAGGAAGTGGTTATGCAGGGAAGGAATAAGTGGAGATAAAGAAAATAAAGAGGAAAATAAAAGAAGATGATCAGAGAAAAGAAATGGATGAAAGAAATGAGAGTACAACAAAAATGAAACAAGGAAATATAATTGAGTAGGTTGCATGCGACAAGGGGTCAAGCGCCAACTTTCGTTAAATGGAGTTACCAATGTATTCTTCTCTATAATTTCCCGCACATCTTAGAAATAACATTGATGCGATCGTATCTCTAGCGTGCGTGCAGCTAACGTCCCTTTATCATAGCAGTGTATACCTCACCAACCATGCTATCGCCATTAGTCTCGGTAAATATCAGATGTTTGAAAAGGCAACTGTTGATAATAATGGTTAATTTGAACGCAGAACATTAGTGTACACTATTGTTACTAAAAAAAATTAGTGTTACACATGAAAGTTTCCTTAAATGACAATACAGTAATTCATTGCGGGGGGCACGTAAGTTTCCTCCGTCATGTGCCACACCAGCCAGCCCAAACTGGCGTACGGCATTGCTAAAGCCAGTATCCTTATGTTTAGTGTCAAGTTATTATACGAAGCTATGTTATTGAGGTACATAATTATATTACTTAACTATTGCTAAGAGAGAGAGAGAGAGAGAGAGAGAGAGAGAGAGAGAGAGAGAGAGAGAGAGAGTGTGTGTGAGTGAGTGCACTATCACAACGGCGCGTTACCATGGTGATAGTGCACTTTCTCTCTCTCTCTCTCTCTCTCTCTCTCTCTCTCTCTCTCATGCGATCTTGAAAAGAGAAGGCAAATCAAATCACATATAAATATTTTAAAGAGTAGAATAGAGTAGATAACAATTTTGAGAAGAGAGAGAGAGAGAGAGAGAGAGAGAGAGAGAGAGAGAGAGAGAGAGAGAGAGAGAGAGAGAGAGGGGGGGGGGAATAGAAATTATTGTACGTCTGGCAGCGTCGTCGATCCTCCCTCCTAGAGAGAGTGGCGCCGAGACAGCGCAACTTAGCCAGCAGGAAGCACTAAAATTATTGTCATGGAGTGTTTTACTTATGAGTCTGAGTCAGTTCTTAATGAATTATTACGAGATGCTGCATATCAATAGATTTTTCTGTTCAAATGTAAAAGTTTCAAAATCTGAAAATGTTTAATGCTTAACGCTATTATTCTTCATTTTATAACTGATTATTCATCGTAACGATATCAGAAATATATCACGTAAAAGCCAAGAAAATGTAATATATAACGAGATATAACACACAGTTGCTTATACTCTGTATAGGACATACTAGACACGTAAAGCAAAGCAATAGTGAACGACTGACGCACGCGGGGGGCTTACCTTCTCGCAGCCAGCTACTCATATGAACGAAGAAAAGTAGGAGAGAGAGAGAGAGAGAGAGAGAGAGAGAGAGAGAGAGAGAGAGAGAGAGAGAGAGAGAGAGAGAGAGAGGAAATTAGAATACGTAGAAGAGGGAAGGTTGGGATGAAGGGGAGTGAAAGGAGAGAGTGGGGAGAGAGGAGGATAAAAGAGGGGAAAGAGCAGGAGGGGAGGAAAGCTTCTACGCTGTCTGTCTGGAGGAAAAAAGCTTAACAAGGCTACGAACATTCTCTCTCTCTCTCTCTCTCTCTCTCTCTCTCTCTCTCTCTCTCTCTCTCTCTCTCTCTCTCTCTCTCTCTCTCTCGTGTCCCTGAAAGTGTTTATTTTTATCTTTTAATATTCCATAAAACATATTTTCACGGTGTGTGTGTGTGTGTGTGTGTGTGTGTGTGTGTGTGTGTGTGTGTGTGTGTGTGTGTGTGTGTGTGTGTGTGTGTGTGTGTGTGTGTGTGTGTGTGTGTGTGTGTGTGTGTGTGTTTCCTTTTAACCCACCATTTGTTTTTAGTCAAAGTTCTCTCTCTCTCTCTCTCTCTCTCTCTCTCTCTCTCTCTCTCTCTCTCTCTCTCTCTCTCTCTCTCTCTCTCTCTCTCTCGTTAACCTACCTTCCCTTTATTTCTCTTCCTTTTCGTCTTTTCCTCTTCCCCTTCTCCTCTTTCTCCGTATCTTCCTCATCATACCTTCCCTCACCATCTCTTCCCTTTGACCTCTCCTCCTCCTCCTCCTCCTCTTCTCCCTCCTCCCTGAATCGCTCACGCTCGTTACGGCAGATAATTAAAGAAAGATTCCCCCCAGCGAGATAAATTTGTTTCCCAAGCCCTTGATTGCGGGAAGGTGCAGCTTATTTACACACAAGCCTTGTTATTTTCACATCTCCCTCCCTTCCCTCTCGTGCCGTTTTCCTCTCTCTCCCTCGCGCGCTGCTGGCCGTCCACCCGCCCGCCACCCCTTTCCCCCGTCTTATGCTTCATCACCCGTTTTCTTTCCTTCCCTGTGGTGTTTCTGTTGCTCTTCCTTCTGTTCTTGTATTTTTTTGTGTGTGTGTTTGTGTTTTCGTGTCCTTTTTCTTTACGACTGTTTCATCTTTCTTCTCTTTCTTTTATTTTTCTCCTCTTCCTCCTGTTTTGCAGTTTCCATCCAGCCACATGTTTAGGGATGGCTATAGAACAAGAAGAAATGCCTTAGAGGAGATAGTAATTAAGGAAACACATGTCAGATAACAGTGAAGGGATTAATTTAACATCCTTCCCTCCTACCTACCACACTCAACTTTCCCTCCGACCACACTCACTAACACCACGTCTCTTCACCCCACAGAAAGAGAAGGATCTTGAGCTTGCTGCAAAGATCGGGCAGCAGCTCCTGAACCGCAACAAGGCACTCGAGGAACGCAACACCCTCCTGGATGCTGAGCTTTCCGCTGCCACCGACACCATCACACAGCTCCGACATGACCTGCAAATGAAAACAGATCTTCTCCAGATATACACGAACGATGTCGACGAAAGCAGCTGTGAAAGTGAGTTAAAGATTAGATAAGGAAACGTTGGGAAATTTTTAGAAGCAAGGGTGTTTTTTTTTGTTTTTTTTTGTGAATAAGACTAATTTTGTCATGTCCTCATGTGAAATATCGTATAAATAGAGTAATTGATTTGATGAATATGGTGAATGCTTTTGTGCTATTTGTATGATGCTGTGCAAAAGTTGAGATTATTTGTACGTAGAAAATATGTTAGTTAGATGGAAATACATGATGATAAGGAGATTATTAGAGAAAATAGGTACTCATGTATTGGTTTGTGTGATGGAAGTAGACAAAGATTAGGAGATCTTTAGAAAAAATAGGTACTTATGTAAAGTTTTAAAGAATTTTGACTGATATAAAGAGACACCACAACCAAAAATAACGTAAGTAAGAAACCCATCGATAGTAACACAATTAGAACAACAACACCACGCCACCACCAGATATCACTCACGTAAAATTTTAGAGAATCCAGACAGATATAAAGAGACACCACAACAAAAAATAAACTTAAATTAGAAAACCATCGATACCAACACCACCATACAGTTGACCCATCGTTCTCTCCCGCACCACCAGCTACACCCACCACCATCCGCAACATCAATGTGGAAGTCCTGCAACACCGCATCAAGAACCTGGAGGATGAGAACCGGTCGCTGCACTCTGAGGCGAAGCAGATCGCCGATGACACAGAGCTTTGTGAGGACAAGGAGAAAGAGTTGATGACGGATGTGATCAAACAGCTCAGTGAGTATTGCGTGATGCTGTTACTGCTCTCTCTCTCTCTCTCTCTCTCTCTCTCTCTCTCTCTCTCTCTCTCTCTCTCTCTCTCTCTCTCTCTCTCTCTGATATGTGTTTTGCTGTCTATTCTTTTCTTGTTTTTTTTTCCGTTTTTCTCTGATTTTTTTCTGTGTTCTTTTGTTTTCTTGTTCTTTTTCCACCTATTTTCTTCACTATTACTTACATCATTCTGCCTTTTATGCTGTTTTTAGTACTGTTAATTTTGTTTTATTCTTCTTTGTTAACTGTTCATCAGCTTTAAGTCAGATTTTTAGAAGTTATCGTCTGTGTTTCATGACTAAGCTGGATAAAACAAAATATAATGACAGAACAACACAGGCCTGACTCAAATCCTCAACACAACAACAAGGTAAACACACACACACACACACACACACACACACACACACACACACACACAGAACTAAGCCAAATTCAAATCCTGTCTACAAGATAAGTACCTACACACACAAGCACACAGAACTTAACCTGACTCAGTCCTTAACACAAGATAAACACACACACACACACACACACACACCTAAGCCTCGCTCTCTCCTTTCCACAGGCGATGCAAACCACCAGGTGGGTCAGCTTAGCGACGAGCTGGCCAAGAAGGTGGAGGACTCGCTGCGGCAACAGGAGGAGATCACTCAGCTCCTGGCGCAGGTGGTGGATCTGCAGTCACGGAACAAGCGACTGCTGGGGGAGAATGACGAACTGGCCAACATGGTGGGTGTGGCGCGTGACTGCCAGCAGGAACTGACGATGGAGCTGGCCGAGCTGAAGGAGAAGTATGCTGAGGTTCTCGACTTGCTGCATGACACACAGGATCAGCTGAGGCGGGTGCAGAAAAAGGTGAGGCATGGGAGGATGAGACACAGGAGGTGGAATACAATGGAACACAAAGGAAGATGAGAGTGGAGAAGGTTGAGTATAGTGGAATCTGAAGGAAGATGAGACAGGAGGTCGAGTACAATGGAACACAAAGGAAGATGAGACAGGAGAAGGTTGAGCATTGCGGAATCTGAAGGAAGATGAGACAGGGGGTCGAGTACAGTGGAACACAAAGGAAGAACAGGTACCGGCAGACAAGGGTATTTGTGATGAGCTTCAGTGGGGAGAGGTATTGGGTAGTCATGTGTTAAAAGTAAAGGATGAATATAATCTGTTGATATATGTAGATGAGTTAGGAGATAAGCAGAGGAAGGATGGGAGGGGATAATGCATAGAGAGAAGCAGAAGGTAATGGAGAGGGAAGCTAAAGAGAAGGTAGAGGAAGAAAGTAAGGTAATGGAATGCAGAGGAAAAGGACCAGAAAGTAATGGAAATAAAAGTTAAAGATAAGTTAGGGGAAAAAGAAGAGGAAGAAGGAAGCAAGGCAGTGAACAAAGAGAGACTGTGATGCTAATGAAATGTGCTTATCTTCAACCCTTTCAAGCCTGAAGGAAGTTAGAATGGAATTTCCCTCTTACCTTGAGTATGATGCAAGACAGTGCTTCATGCAGTGAATGGCAGACTGATATGGTGAAGCAAAGTTATAAAGGCTTCTAAAAACTTTTGTAGTTCTGAGTATTACTGCTGATAAGAATGAGCTTGATCATGAGCTTGAGTGGATGTTCATGGGCTGGCCTTTATTATAAGCTTACTTGCATGTAAGGCAGAATTGGAATCTTGAATAAAGATCTATATTGAAGAGCAGAGAGATGATAGGTTCCATTTCAGAGTACGGCAAGTGTGGGTATTTGTTCCTTTTATCATCTTTACTTGTCTGAAATGTAGGAGTTAGTGTGCATGTTTTGGTATTTTTCATTTCTGTTCTTTGTGTTGTTTTCATTTCATTGGCTTGAGTCCCAGTGTTTCTTCTACTTTGTATGAGTTTATTTTTAGGTGGCTATTTTGTCAGTATTTCTTCTGTATATCATGGAAGTGTTTATTTTTTCTGGTTGGTTAGATGTCACATATTTTTACTATTTTGAACAAGCTCATTTATGTATAAAATATTTCTTCTTTTACTTTCCTCAAGTTTGCTTATTTTCAGATTACAAGATTTTCAGTATTTCTTCTGTTTTGTTTTAAGTTTATTTGCATACTTTATTACTAGTTAATATTCACATGCACATTCGTCTTCAGAACCTGCCAGGAAGTCGAGGCCACCACCTTGGCAGCAGCCTCTACAGCTCTCCCTTCAACTCTGGCAACGACTCCATCGCCAGCGAGCTCAACTCCCTCAATTCACTCGGGGAGGAGCAGGGCAAGGGCCGGAGGTGAGCACGCAGGGAGGCTTGGGCATTTGGGGTGGTTTCCTTACACTCATCTCAAGTGATTTGCACCTCCTGTTGCTACTTCTTGATTCAGCATCCTTATACATTTTCTCCTCTGCACTTGATTCACTTGCAGCAAAAATATTATCATACGTGAAATGGTGTTCTTTTCTTACTGTAATGGGTAGGTCCCCTTAATTTGATGACCAGGTGTTCATTCCTCCCTCCCTCCCTATAGGAACATGGGTGCATGCTCTCCAATCTTGAAAATCACACTCATCCAAAGAATTTTATCCAATAGAATAATACTTAGTTTATCTATGGTTATTTAGACATCAATAGGTGTAAACATTATCTTTTTTTTCATAGCACTGATATGAGACTTGTTGCAGCTCTTGGTCTGTCTCTGTGTGTGAGATAAGGTTGTCTTTTCTGAGTCTCCTGCACAGTGACTTGGTGGCGTCTTTGGTGAACAGAGCTTTATGGTTTTGGCCTCAGCAGTATGACTGTAATCACTAAAGCCAGTTTCAGTATTATTTAGTACAGCTATACACTCATATTTCCTTGTCAGCATGAAACTGTAATCTCATGAATAAACATATTTGTATATGATAAAGAATGAATTAATGGTGCTACTTGTGGATTTTCATAATTGCACATGACTCAGTTTAGTGACAGTTACATGTGTATTTCAACAGCAAGCATGGAACTCTTCCGATGTGTGGCTTAAGCCAGTCAGCTCTGTACCAATACAGGTACTGATTGTCCCTAGGAAAATCCCTGCTTACACCCAGCAGCTGTGCTCTGCCTAGGAGGGCTTGGTGCTCACCTGCTATTAGTACTCATGCTAAAGTCTTTTTTGCCTCTCATGAACTCAGTCACTTCTTGATAGTTTCTCTCTCAAATTTTTCATCCTGCTGTTTACTTGCTAAAGCCAGAAATAAAAAGTTCTGTAACTAGTACAGCATAGCTGCATCAGTAGAGCCAGTGTGTCAGGAGTATTGCTGCCTGGTGGATGCAAGAAGGGAACACTGTAGTAGAACGTGTAGCAGGATGAGTGGGCTGACTCCACCGTGTTGTGCTGGCTTGTTGGCATGGCTCAGGGAACACAGTGCCGTGTTAGGAGACAACACCCGACTCACTTACCATCACACTGCTGACTACACTTGTCCCATGCTGTTGTCACACCCCAGCGGCACATTGGTGTTCAGGGAGACAGAGGGAACTACTCCTCTGCTCAGAGACAAGCAGGGCTGTTAATGATCCATTTTGCTTCAGACAATTTTTTCTCTAGATATAGTTCATGAAAATGTTAGTGTTTTCCTATTTTGTGGAGTGTGAGCATCTCAATGAGACATGCATGGTTCATGGTTGTCTTGTTACTCACAGGCTGTTTTAGCAAAGCAGGATTAAAAAAAAATCCATGGAGAGCAGAGCTTGAACACACTATTAGCAGCTGTGTGGCCAGTCCATCATCTGCTTTAGGAAGCCTTCAAGATTACACTCAGACATACATGCACTGACTTGTCAAATACACAGATCCCATAGTAAAAATGACCCTCTGTCCCGGGACACACAAGTACTCAGGTCTTGTTCCCACGTCAAGTCTGGCTATCTGTTATGGTGCACAAAATACATATTATGGTTATTCACAAAAATTACAGCAATTTTATTTTTACACCCAAAGATTGTGGTGTTGATGTGTACTTGATGATTTCTGCTGAGTGGTAATTTCACCGTTTTCTTTCCTTCCTGCAGCAGTAACATGATCCGCACCTTTGACATGGTGCGTGTGAGTGGCAAACACTCCGGTTTGGGCTCACAGGGTTCCCTCAACTCCCTCGGCTACGGAGGCTCAGTGCACTCCACCCCCACCCACCACCCGCACACTCCCTCCCACGTGGCAGCCACGCACATGACTAACAGCGGCAGCGGCTATGCCATGTCCTACCTCAGTTCGCGTGGGTCGTCAATCTACTCTGGGGGTTCTGGCCACCCGTCCTTGGATTCTGGCGCAGACTCTGACGCTTCCATGCACACTGACTCTGAGGACAATTATCCGTTAGTATTGTGGAGCACCAGCAGGATGCCTTGCTACTCTAGTGCACCTTTTTTCTCTTCTTTTGTGCTACCTGAATTTGAGTCAGCCTTTGCTTCACCATGCTGCACCTTTAGAGGCATGAGGTGCTTCGTGTTTGCACAGAGCAGATTCTATTGCCAGATGTCATGTACAGTACTTGCTCTTCCTTTCACTCTATACTGCTCTTGAAGCATTGCCATGAGTGCCACAAAGAAAAGAAAATGTAGTCTTCATGATGCCTTGAGGAATAACTTCTTTACATTGTCTGACACAGAGGCAGCCACCTGGGTGTGCCTGGTTGGCCCGGGACACCGGACCTTGACTCCTGCCTGCGCCGCCTGCAGCCCGGGGACCGCTCCGGCACTCCCTCACAGTTCCTGCCATATGGCTGCCGCACCCCGGACTCCATCATGTCCACTGGTGAGTATGGCCAGGCACTGGAGACCAGATCACTAGTACTGGTGACTGTCCATACTTGAGGATCTTGTCTGTTTAGTAATGGCAGGACAGTAACTGATTTACCTTAACCTAACTTTTCTCATGCAGGGAGTGGAAAATCAGGCATGAGTTCTTATGGTGGCACCAACACCAATGACTGGAAGCTGCCACAGAAGCTGCAGATTGTGAAGCCCATTGAAGGCTCCCTCACACTGCACCAATGGTCACGTCTGGCTACACCACACCTCGGGGGCCTGCTGGAGGAGAGGGAGGGCGTTGCCATCAAGGTGAGCACACATGTCACACAGAAAACGGGGCGCATACACATTATATATGACAGTTCAACATTTAGTAAGTTGTGTTGTTAAAAACTGCTCATATTGACCTTCACATTGTGTTGCAGGGCGGCATGGGCACCGACCTGAACCTGGAGGTGTACTCCATGTCAGACCTGGAGGAGGACGAGCCAGAAGAGGAGAACCCTGGCAAGAGGTTCATGTCCACCTCAGGAGTGTTCACCTACACCAACTCCACCGTCCTGCATCCTGACGACCAGACCACCCCTACCCCAAGGTGAGATGCACCACACTTCTTCATGCTGTCTAACCCTCTTCATATATATTTTGAGGTTTAATTTTTTATGTGTATTTGTTTGATTTTATGTACAGTGTTTATTTTTGTGCATCTTCATGTAGTTTTACATCTGTATGAAGTAACTTGTGGCATATTTGTTTTGAATAGTTTTTTTTTTGGTATTTGTATCAGTTACCTTTTTTATACTAGACTGAGATTTCCTGTAAAGTGTGGCAGCGAGGATAAGACAACACACATCATCTCATCACAGAATGAAATTAGTATTCAAAGAAATCTATAAGATGAGTGTAAGAAATTGAAGAAGAAATAAGGTTCAAATTTTTCATTTATAGAGTTCTCTAAACTCAGATATATTACTAACTCACCACTCCTCTTCCCCAAAGTGTCCGCCAAGCTCAAGTGAGTGTGTTGCCAGCTTCCCTAGCTCACAGCACCACCACCCCTAGTACCCCCATCCGAGCCCCCTCTTGCCCCCCATCCCGCCGCGGCTCAACAGCCACCTTCTCTGTCAATACCGGCCTGGCCAAGGTCCTCAATGAGCGGGGAATGAACCAGCAGAGTGGCTTCTCCCCGACCGCCACACCAGCCAACAGCCCGTCAGCCTCCAGGCCAGGGTCCCCTGAGCCTGAAGGGTACAAGCTGCCAGGTGAGCATCATAGGCTTCTCATGTGAGGCTTTGGGCACTGCAGTCCTTTCCATGTCCAGCTGTCTGTGAAGTGTAGTGTTGGAATGTCAGGGTGAGAGTAAGAAAACTGAAGTGTGAGGATGAAGTGCATGACCAGGTGTTTTTTTTTTTTCATGTCCATCCCCTCTGAAGGAAGTAAAACTAAATCATGTCCTGTATAAGTATTAGTATATGCAAAGAAGGAAATGTTATGTGTGTCTAATATCATTTCCCCGCCAGGCTTGGAAGACCTCACCAAGACCTTCTACTATGGCGCCAGTCTGCTACGCCGCACCTTCTACAAGAATGACCCTTCAGCCCCCCAGTCCCCGACAGGCCCCCGGGTCAACCTAGTGGAGCAGGTACAGGCCATCGGCGTGGACCGCTTTGTGGGGCTGTCCGGCGGGGCACTTACTGTTGGCGGCGTTGTGACCTCCAGGCCAGCCACCTCCCCTCTCCTCCACCTCTCCAACCTCATCATGAGCAGTGCCAAGAGCAACATCTCCAGCACCACCACTGCAGCCGCCACCACCAACACCACCACCACAGACTCGGGCAACAACCGCCCCCGCACCAGTGGTGTGTCCTCCCCGCCCAAGGTCATGTCCCCAGGAGAGCGTCGTCCCACCCTGCCCTCTGGTGCTCCCATGGGTATTCCAGGTCACCCAGGATCAGGTCACCTTGACAACCGCCTCAGTCAGCTCAAGCCGGGCCAGCGGGCCGACCTGGGAACTGTTGGCGGGCGGCCCCGACCCACCACTCTGGGATCAGTGCCCCCACGGCCTGGTGCCAGCGCCGCCGACCTGAATGTTGGCACTGTAGGTTGGACCTCCTTTGGCCGCAAGGGTGGCCTGCTGTAGGCTGGTATTCCTTCTCCTCCTGGGTGCTGACCTGCTAAGTATTGTGATTGTAGATATCTTTGACATTTTTTAAAATATGATAAAAAGTTTTTAATTTAAAATGTAAACCTTTGGATCAAAGTTGCCTTCATATCCCACTGAAACATATAAATCGTTAGCACCTTGCAAACCAGGCTGTGGACTCAATATTCATTTCCCCTTTGAAAGACAGCATTCACCAATCACTTTTTGGACTAAAAATATTCAGTGAATCTTTTTAGGAAATAGAGATCTAGGATAAGGATTTATTTTAGTTACTGTGTAACTAGTCAGTATGGGGATCTAGGGATCAGAAATATTAATGGTGATATAGATTCATTTGACTGATTTTAATGATGGTTGTAGGAAACAGGTCCAGATATAACATGTACTGTACATAGTGTTAGTTTTGCTTCCCTTGTTTTGGGCCATTGAAGTGAACGGCACAGCTGCGGCCACACCACGCTTCCCACGTGTTGTTCTGTTACATGACTTGAGTTCAGGTTTGCTCAGTTTGTGGTCAATCAGTCAAAATTGTGCCAAATAATTTATAGGCGTTCTGATTCTGCTGCTTGGTCACCTCCCCCACAGCAGCTTGAGTGACTTTATTCAGGCGTGTGTATGTGTGCTTGTCTGTGTGTGCGCTTGTGTGTGTGTATGTTTGTGTGTGTGTGCTCAAAGTTCTATCAGACAACATACCGATTAACAAATGCATTTATTTACATACATACATATGTGAAGACTGCAACTGATACTAAAACACCCTTACTTGACCTTCATCTTCTCAAAACCAAACCATGTTCCCCCAGTCAGCCACGGCCTTCAAAGCATCACATGCCCCGGGGAAAAGAAAGGAATATTCCAATAGAGTAGAGGCAACACATCACACGGTTCCCCCTTTTGGTTGTACAAGCGGCAGAAGGGATCTCGTGATGGAGATCCAGGCCTTCTAGTCACAGCTGATGTTCCTTATGTTTTCCCAGGACACTTGTTTTCAAAGGACTTGATGGAATTGGCTCTCCCTCCCCATGATGCCCCCAAAGTCATTTGTTGTGTGTGTTACCCGACACATGCGTCCATTTCCCGCTTCATATCTTTCATTGAGGAATGGCACATTATTTCCCTGCGTTCCGTAATGTTGTTTCCCTCGCCCACTAGCGGCCCTCTGTCCCTACAGATGGCCACACTAGTGCCCTTTGCTCCTCCTGTTGTGTTTGGTCACGCTAACCTTTTGGTGGGTTGCTCTTCTGCTAAACTCTGCTGGTTAATTAGTTTGATTCCTGTAGTAATTGACATCCCATATTGCCTGGTTACTATTTACTTTTATTGTGTTGTTAGTATTGTTATTATTTTGGCTTGCATGTTGGGTTTTGGACATCTGAGTTACTGCCATCTGCATTTAGTAATGTGTTAAAGTTCAAACACATTTCTGATTTTCTAGTTGCAAACAAGTTGGACTCAAGCTTCTGAGTTGCATCCATAAGTTGATTCCAGTCCATTCATGCAAGAAATGAGTAAATAAGTAATTGTTGGCTGTCCTTGTTGAGTAACTTCAGTGGTTTAGCTACATCAGTGGTATTGCCATTATAGGTGGCCTAGTAAATTGAGTGGTTTAGTTTTCAGTAGTTTTGCCAATTCCTAACAAATTTTTGAAGGGTGACCCACCACAACAATATGACAGATCTTGGAATATCCTACCACCTTCATCCCTAATGCACAACTTTCATAACTATACGACTCCTGCTGAGCGTGTTTGTGTCTGTGTCCGCTTGGTGGACATCAGACCCATGGCAGCTGAGTCTCGTGGCCCCAGGGAGTCTGCTCCTTCCCCCAGTGTTCTGCCTGGCATGTGGCGCCTCTTGGGCTTAGTGTTGACAGCAACTTGCTTCTCTTAGGTAACTCTGCCTGGTATTCTTGGTTCAATGGGATATGTTTATTTTCAGCTCCTGTACTTATTACAATTTGTGCTTCATTTTGTATATATTGCAGTTAGTTTACTTAGTATGTTTTATTTCAATGGCAAAACTGTATCTCTAGGCATACAACAATCCCTGAGATGAACTGTACGTCCCTGTAATCAGTAGAACATCACCTCCCCCCTTTTTTTTTTTTTTTTCCACCTTGTATATATTCGACTTAGTTTTCATATACTGAGAAATACATATTCAATTAGATGGATTTGTTTTATTTAACCCGTGTGCATAAATGTAAGATACAGTCTATTCTTTGGCAGGAAATGTGTTGTTATACATCTGTGTTGAAATTCATGTACTTAATGAAAAAAAATTTGCTTATATTTCAGTTCTAAATATTGGAATGATTAAAAGGTATCGTGACGAATGATTGTGTCAATTCAGGTAAGGAACAGAGACTAAATTGCATGATAGCGATTGATTGAACATATATAAAGTACTGTCATTGCTTGAGTCATCAGCACGCGTGATGAACAATGAATGGCTTGTTAGATGACAGTCGCTTTGGTAGTTACTTGCGGTATATGTTCTGCAAACGTGGAAGTAGACATTAAGTGTGTATTAAAAGATTCGAAAGAGGAATGCAGTGTAGATGTAATAATTGGAGGAAAAAAATCTACCATATAAGAAATGACAAGTTAACGTCATGAAGAGTGGGCGGGGCGAGGCACGGGTGAGGCCAAGTTAGCTCGAGCCGAGATTCGAACTTCTTTGTGTTATTAACAATCCACTCTTCTTTATTTTCAAAGGCCGCAGTTAGTTAAGTTCTTAAGTGTTAATAGTTAAGTTCTTATGTGTGTTTTCCCAACTGATGATGCAGAATCGTTGTTAAACTATCACTAGAATCCTGAAAACCCCTTCAATAACTTTCATTAGAGCGTGCTGAAAGTCGAGACAGGATCCGAAACATCTGCGAATACTTGACGTCAGAGACTCAGAGAGGGAGACAAAGCAGTGCAGCGGCAGCCGGAGCGAAGGGAAGGTGTGCGGCAGACGCTGGGAGGATAAGCAGTATATTACATCCGATGAACGTGAGTATTTACCCATTCGTTTCTTAGTGGAATCGGGGATGTGCTGAGTTGAGGTGCTGTGAAATAAGAGGCCGGAGGAGAGACGGAGTATGTGTGTAATGTCTGAATGGAGGTGTGATGGTGTGGATAATTGATTGGTGGATGATTGGCTAGTTAGGTGGATGAGGGAGAGCATGGGTGGCTGTTATAGTTTAATGGATGAGTGCGTGGTTATAGATATGGTGGATGGCTAGTTTAGGTGGACCGTGAATGGTAAGAGCTGGGTGGCTGGAGGAAGTCGTCCCCTAGTCCTCCACACACCTCTACCACGCGAAGAATCGTTGGCAACAAATGGCTCATCTGCCGATATTGTACCATAGGATTTTACTTTGAACAATTTCGTTTTATTTTAAGCTTAGATTGCTCATTGAAGTTAACATGCTCCCTGTTCATTAGTAAGGATAAAACAATACCAGAAAGAAGATCCATCCTATAGCTAGTGTGTGGGCAGGTGACATTGATAATAGTGCATAAAATAAATACAAATAAAAAAAAAATCGGAAAGAGCCTTGCCATACTCGGTGCGCAGGCGGGAGTGTTGTGTGAACAAACTGCGTAGATGTTACGAAGCTTTGTGATGCTCTTGTAGCCCCTATGTCGTGATCAAGGTTGTTCACATATTACCGTCTCCCTAAATCTCCTCCGTGTGTTTGGTGACTTGAGGGTGTTTCTCGTGAAGTAGTGATGGTGAAGTCATTCAGAAGTTTGATATTTCTTTCCCGCCTTCGGCTTGTCTTTGAATAAAAACTCTGGACTCCGTACTCACCATATGACTGTAATGCCAGATTCTCTCTTCGGTAGGTTGGAGGTTACTACTTAATTATTGGGTAATGTGACTCTTATAGTATTTGTGTACAGCGAACACCTTGCACATGAACGCTGTGGGTGTTTTCATTACCATTTACGTAGTTATGTGGTGACTATAATAACTTGGCAGATGACTCTATAGCAGTGGTTCTCACTTTTTCATGAGCGACCCTATTTGGAACATTTCATTCCTTCGCGACCCATGATTGGTTCATATGTGATGAAGTTGTAGAATAAACAAATAAGAACGAAAGATTATTATTATGTTAGTAAATATAGTAAGTAGTGTATAAAGCAAGATATTATATAAATATACAACACACACACACACACACTACTCACACAAATGACTGCAAACGGCACAACCTCCCTCGCCTGCGGTCGGTGGAAAATAGACACCGCGCACGAGCCTGCATGGGCCCACTGCCAGTCCAACATACGCGTTTGAGTCATTCCTGTCAGACACACCATTACGTGGGGCCCAGGAGGAGGGAGGTGGGGGGAAGATGAACATACATAACAAAAGTAATTTGTGGTTAAAGAAGAATAATTCAATTAAGTAGCTGAAATACACTGAAACACTGAAAGCATGATAATGTTCCTGTGTCCCTGCGACCCATGCGACCCTGCATGGGTTCTCAAACCTTAGTTTGAGAACCACTGCTCTATAGCCTCACTCTTGTAAATAAAGGCTCAACACCTGTTTACTAGTAAACACTTGTTACTAGTAAACAAGTTACAGTTGAGATAAAGATTGGTAAGTTCTTGGTAAGTTCAGAGCGTAATAATTTGGAAATTGAGCACGGTGACCATTACCGACTTTTCTTGTGGTATTCATTCACTGGTATGTTTGATATCGTTATTTATTACTACAACTATTCGTTGATATTATTGTTAGTATTATTTTATTAACATGCTCTTTTTTTCCCAGGTGGAGGTCCCAACTGCCAGTGCTTAGGTCAGTGAAAGTTCTCACATGAGTAACAAGAGGAGGCAGACACCCACGAGCTCGTGCGCAACAAGGAGGCAGACATTCACGGACCTCAGTACAGCTAAGTAGCCAGTACACTACCTAGCAACCTCAACACTCACTGTGGACCGTTTCTCTAATTTGTAACTAGTTACAATTTTGTAATTCTCTCCATCCAGTTTGCCTCCCCATTTAGTACTTGTACACACACACAGATTCACAACAGAATACCAGTAGCTGTAGGTTTAAGTTGCTGGCTTAATTAAATGGATGATGTAGATTTTTCAACATGGAAGACGTCACAGGAATGAACACATCTGAGTTCAAGCAACAAATTTAGGTAGAGGGGGCAAGTGGTGCCACAAAAGGACAGAGCATCTCTAAGTATGTACAATTGAGGCAGGGGCTGATGGTCCTCTAATATTTTGTTTTGCTTATTACTTATCCCTAGATCATTTAAAGTACTACATGCCTGAGGATATAGATGGAGTGGGTTTGAGACAAACTTCCATTGCATCATAAGGACAAGGAATGCAGATTGATTAGACTAGACTGTACACAACTGGCTGAATACAGTTGCTGTTCAGGATCACAAAAACCAGAGTGTAGTGTTAACACCAAGATGGAAGTCAAGCAAACATGTTCAACCTGCTAAAAACCCTTTTATTTTACAGGTTCAGAAGTAGTCTTAATATGAAGTGTGGAACCTGGACAGTGAACATTCTAAGGTGCAGCAATGCAGTGAGGAACTTCAATGAGCAAGTGGAGATTTGAGAAGAATTGCCATGGCAAGTCCCACCTGTGAGTATATTGTCTGCCATAGTGCACCTCACACTGTATGGTCCAATCACTCAAAACTTGCAACTAGAGTATAAGCTACTTTTGTAACCTTATCATTGATTGTTGTGTGGTTCAGTCAGCCTTTCTCCACTTTAGTGTAGATGCTGGAACTTGTTCTTCCTTGCAAGATGAAATATCCTATGAGATGTATAAAAATAGAGAAAGTTGTGACTGACAGGATGACCGAGGTATTTAACCAGGTGTGGGAGGAGGAGAGAGAGTGCCAAGAATGTGGAATGAATACAGGGTGACTGCTGCATAAGGGAGGAGTAAGAAAGAGCTGAATTTTAGGGCAAATGCATTAATGAATAAGCAGGCAATGTGTTTTTAGTGTGTAGTGTTGAATGAGAGATTGTGTAAATGGATTAAGAGGGCTGGAGTGCTAGGTGAGGAACAAAATGGGTTCTGAGTGGACAGGGGAGCTGAGGATAATATGTTTGTGGTGAATTAAATGATTGGGAGAAAAAAGAAGCATAGTAAATGATTGGGAGAAATGTAGCGAGAAAAAAGAAGCATAGTAAATGATTGGGAGAAATGTAGCATCATGATCAAGACTCAATTATTGTCTAGTAAATTTTAACCCATTTGTATAATTTACTATTGGTATTAATATTATTAATATTTTTCTGCCCAATGATCTTGAAACCAAGTAAATATTGCACAAAATAAAGAAGATAGAGGGAAGAAAAGTAAGCCAGTCTGTATGGGAAAGTGATTGAGCCATGGGAAGAAAAGTAAGCCAGTCTGTATGGTTAAGTGATTGAGCCACTGAGTAATCTGTGGCATTACAAGACCAATCTGTGGCATTACAAAAGTAGCTTTGGTTCCAAGCTATGAGTGAATGGACTAATGCTATATAGTATGCAAGTTATGGCACACTCATCTCAAATCCCACAATGCACACAGCCTAGATGCTTTTCAGAGTTGTTGCACCAGTGCTGATGTGTGTGGCCTTGCTGTGCTGCTTCATGTTCCTGCTTGTCTTGAAAGTCAGGGAGCAGATTTCCTGGAATGTGTGGCCTTGCTGTGCTGCTGATCGTGCTTCAGCCTTCAGAGTCAGGAAGCAGATTTTCTGGAATTATAATGAACCAATGAACAGAGAGGGAGATGTAATAAACACATTTAGTAAAGAATTTTACTATAATACTAATCATACCTTATTCCAAAAAACTGACATCCACACCCCCCTGCCTCTTTCTTAAGAGCCCTGCAAATTTTTGTTGTTCAGTTGCATGTAAGTTACAGGCATACACTTCAGCTGGAAGCTGTGCATGGCCTTTGTGCTTGTCTGTCTCATTGGCCTCTGAGCCTGTGGTGGATGATATTCCTCACCAGGACACGGGGTCACTGACACAGAGGCTTCCCAGATTCCCCCAGGCACCCATCTAATACCCCCCATGGTGCAGTGGTTAGCTTGACTGGCTTTATAAATCTGTCTGCTCCTGTTTGAATCTGGTGCAGTCAATACTTCACTCATCCAGATGTTCATGCTTCCTTAGATTGGTCAATAAATGGGTACCTAGTGAAATTTGGGATGGGTGAACTGTGAAAACCCAGATGTCACAGTGGTCCTGTGTCCTGAGATAAGGGGCATCATCCAACACACGCTCCAAGTCCAACAACTGACCAGGCCACTCGAGCCATTAACAGCAAAGGTGCGTGTATGCCTGCATCTTTGCATTCACTGTAAATCCACAACTGAGAGAGGTTTTGAGATCGAGTAATGCTCAAGACATTTTACTCAAGCCAACCTACTGCACTGTCCAGGCAATACTATATGTATAGCACTACACTGTTTCAAAGCAGCTTGTAAAATTAAAGTAAATATTCATGGTAATCATATGTGAAATGCTAACACCAGAGTTGAGAGGCAGAGGCAGGTGTCATGGGTTAAGCCACCAATAATGAAAAATGATCATCTGTGGACGACAACCTGTGTGATCACTGAAACTACCTCTCATAAATTACAAATTTATCAAAACTATCAATAAACTTGTGAAAACCACACCACAATCACCACCACGGCAGATACTACTACACTTCTCCCTCCCAACCATTACTCCAAACCTTAGATAAGAAGTAAAGTCTCCTTGTTTGCCATTGTAGAGGTCCCCCAGGAAAGAGACGAACTGTATGTCATGCTTACCCAGCTCTGGAAGAAAAAACTAATTAGTGTCAATTTAATAGTTCCTGCTTTCAAAACAGCAGTGTGATACAAATTATGGACACAAAAGCCACAAGTTAGCCAATTTTTTTTTTTTTTTTTTCATCAATTTTGACGCAATGTGAAGGAGTTTTTGGCAAGTTGGAGAATTCCAGAACAGAAATATAAAGCTCGTGAGATTCAGGTGGTGGATTGCTCAAGTACCCTTTGTGGGCCACTTTTCTATCATGTATAGTATGAGAACATGCTGTCAAACCAAGGTTTGGAGTTTAGGTCGAGAAACAGTGAGGAACATGTGCCTCCATGCCAGACACTATCACCTCTGTTATGCCCTCAGCACACACAGACAGGTTTAACATGGAAGCAGTAATCGTTCCAAAGAAAATCGGCATGTTACGTCCTCAGGTCCCCCCCCAATTAGCAGAGGCAAAACGCCAGAGGCAATTCCACTTGGGGGGGATCCTGAGGACGGATTGGAGCGAGAGGACAAGACACAGACATGAGATTGCGATCGGAGGAGCCCAACGGAGAAGATAAGGTGACGGCACAGCGAGGATTAGAGGTTAGGAAAAGGTCAAGAATGTTGGGTGTATTTCCAAGACAGTCAGGAATACGAGTAGGGTGTTGGACCAGTTGTTCTAGGTCGTGGAGGATAGAATAGCTAAAGGCTAGTTAACCAGGATGGTCAGTGAAGGCAGAGGAAAGCCAAAGCTGGTGGTGAAGATTGAAGTCTCCAAGAATGGAGCTCTCTGCAAAAGAGAGGAATCAGAATGTGCTCCACTTTGGAAGTTTAGTCAAAGAGTTTCTTATTGTCAGAGGAGTTAGGTGAGAGGTAAATGGCACAGATGAATTTAGTTTGAGATTGACTCTATAGTCATAGCCAGATGGTAGAAATCTCAAATTCAAGAGCATGGGCATGACAGCAGGTTAAGTTGTTGCGCACATAGACGCAACATCCAGCTTTGCATTGAAAATGAGGATAGAGAAAGTAGGAGGGAACAGAAAAGGGTCTACTGTCAGTTGCCTCAGACACCTGACTTTCAGTGACGAAAAGATGAGTTTAGTAGAGGAAAAGTGCTGTTCTACAGATTGAAAATTAGATTTAAGGCCACAAATGTTGTGGAAGTTAATAAAGAAAAAGTTTAGTGGGGTGTTAAGACACTTAGGGTCGATACCAGAAGGGCATTCCAACCTGGGGATATTTGTGGTTCCCTCCCCAGATGAGAACTCCGAGACTGGTTTAGGAGCCGCCATATGTCTTTAGAGAGCAGGCTGTGACTGCCCCCTTGTGTTGGAAGACAGAGGGAAACATTCAGTGGGGTCACAGCTGGGTTTAATGGTAAGTTCACAACACCCCCTGATTCAGTGCTTTAGACCTCGCTGGGAGTAAATATCTACTGCAGTAACTGAACAATTTTTTTTTTTTTTTTTTTTTTTTTTTTTTTTTTGATCACAGTAGTGACTGCAAAACTCAATGCTTTACAGTTTCTACCAATTGTTTCTATGCACAGACCTAAGAAAAATGTTTAAAACCACTAAAAACACCCTACAAGTTCAGAGATCCCTGTCTCCAGAGGTATGTACTTTTTCTAACAATCACTGAAGCATATATACGAGTACAGTATGTAGAATGCCAACCTCATTTCCTGGTGAATTTCTCATATGAAAACTCTATCATTTGCCAAAAAAAAAAGTGCACTGCCACTCACTGTGTTGAGGGTGTAAGGGTTACTGTTACTGATGGTGTTCCATGAAAACACACTTGTTGTGAGGCTCTTCCATTCCTCTTTGTAGGCTTCTGTTACTTGGCTAGAAGGCAGACAGGCTGGCAGGCTCACTTCCCCTCTCCCACCTCATGGCTGATTCACGTAAACTTGAGCTTGAATAGGAAGTCGCCCAGTTTTGAATGTCTGTGAGATCTACGTAATGGCAGTCTCTCGCACACTCCTGTAAGAAGACAAAAGTGGGGAAAACTAAGCTTCATTTATCCTTCCTACCTCTGCCTGCACTAAATGTACTACGTGTCCCACCATGCGAGCACCAAGAAACTAATCTGAAAGCAGGATGAATAAGCCATCAGTTTTCATTGGGAGAATCAGAACTCTGTCAGCACATTGAAGGAAACTACCCCAACACTTAGTAATCATGCCTAGATGACCACCAAGCCCCAAGTGGGTTAAATCAGCCTTGACTGTCTTGTCACTACATTAGTGATTTCCAACTGATGATGTAGAGATTCAAATTACTTTAAATGCTAAGATCCGAGACACGGGGTCCTCCATACCGACGTGCTACATATTGCATGGAACTGTGATATTACTGCAGCTTTGAACACACAGCACACGGATATGGTGTTCCCTGTCTCGTTCCTCACTACTTTGGAGCATTTCGTACTCCATCTGTTATCTCTTGGAAACAAGTAATGTTTTCAGTAATGGATTTTCAAATCTGCACCCGTGACAGTGTGTGGTGTCAGCAACAGACGCCTGTTTTAATCAATTGTTTGCTTCTCTAACAATTTTGTGCGTGCTGGGTAAGTCGAGGCCCTAGAGGTGTGATAGGTAACACTGATTCGCTTCACGCATACACAAAATAATACGGTACAATTCACATGGTAATTCCAACACCTATTATTCCCCTGGGAGCCTCCTACCTGGGAAGCCCACGTACCGCCTGGCTTACTGGTAAGTGAGCGCTGTCATGTCCTCCAACTGGTCACCCCAAGGAGAGGAGCTTCTGAGCTAGTGGCGTGTGTCTAGCTACTGCCGAGCTCATGTTATGGCAATTATATAACAAGAGGAGTCTGATGCCTCCATAGGACATATTTCAGTTGCTGTTCAATTCGCAGCACACACGCCCCTGACCCTGAGCAGGTGAAGTTGCAATGGTGGTGGCTGAATTACATTTCTGACATTTCCTGGAGCAAACACATATGTGAGATTTTTCCCTTTCTTCCTATAACAGTAACATTTTCACAGAGAGAACAAACATGTCAGGCCGGTGCACCGCGACCATGCACTGCCTCACCTGCTGCCTCGTCCAGGGCTTTCCTCCTCAGTCCAGGCGGCGCACCTCGGTAACATCTCGCTCCGCGTCTTGCCTGGTGTCGCCCTGAGCTGCGGCCATCCTGAGTCCCGGCGAAATTCTGACGGGCCATCACACGCATGGCTGTTGCAGCTTGTCTGTCTCTCTGAGCAATGGCAGCATCCTTTTCTGCTGAGCTTCACCACATGTTTCGGAACAGTGCGCAGCGTAGTGCGCATGAACTGAAGTGTCCCTTGACGCGGTTATTTACGATTCACATAGATTAAACTATTTTCTCTTTTTATTTCTTGAATATTATACGATTCTGAGATCTTTACATAATCATATAAGATAGTAAAGAAATTACCATTAACATTGATATTGTAATATTTATGTTCGAGAAACAAAATGATCAAAACAGCCAATTAACCATTCCTAATGAAAAACAGCCAGTAAATATCTGTCTGTAGCACAAATTTTAGTGGTGAAGACACACTGGTAGTGAAGGAAAGCCGTGTGAGGGTGGTCTAATAATAAAATTAGATATGTTTTACGGTGTTTTTAATTAACCATTCAGAACACAACACAGAATTGACCTACACTGAAATGATACATAACTATTACTTAATCCCTTTCGCTACGGTAACTATATGATGTCATGATATGGTGTACAAAAACAATCACCAATACAATGGAAGTACTCGAGTCGGCAGCAGTCTTTTACGTTACCTGTCAGGTGTTGAAAAGCACCAGACTGTGAAGCTGTGTGATGTAAATGTTAATGAACGGTTCTACATCGACCTGGCTGGGCTTGAATAAGTATGGGTAATAAGTGAAGAATGCAAGACGACCTTCAGTGGACAGAAAGACCGACAGAGTGCACAGAGTACGTGAGGAGAATGACAGGAAAAGAATATAGCTAGTACAAGAACACCAGTAAATGGCTTCTTGTACCTCCCAGGAGCAGGAGTCAGATATTAATAGACAGATTAATAAATACCTCAAGAAAATTATAATGGTACTGATTATAAAAGCTTACTTGTTCTCACATGTAAAGATCCTACCTGTTTATCACAACTGGAATGTGAATGGAGTGAATAGATGATAATTAGCAACGTATAAGCCAAGCCACGGCCGATGTCAACTCAGAATCTATGTTTTAAGCTTACATCCATAATGCCAAATACTGAACTGCTGGAATGTATCACAGCTGAAAATTCTCTCACTTCTTTCTATTTAATGTCATGGTTTCTGAACACAGGTTGACTGCAAGAACACCACACTGATACACACCCATCAAACACCCACACAGGACACCATTACCACCACCACCCTCTGCCACTCTTGACTCACTGCAACACATGCCACGTTTTCTATACATTAACCACAAATACAAAACAACTAAACAGCGCATCTCAGTAGACCTTTTTTTCTTTTTTTGTTGTCTTAGGTCAGTGTCCCTCTCACATAAAAAAAAATAATAATAAATAAATAAATAGATAAAATAAAATAATAATAACAATAATAATAATAATAATAATAATAATAATAATAATAATAATAATAATAATAATAATAATAATAATAAAAGGGCTTCACAGTTAGCATCACTAGTTAGTATACTCAAGGTTACATTTCTGCCTAATACTTATCTAGGAAAAATAGAAAGAAAGACAGTAATTAGGATTATTAGGAAGTAAAAATGCCAGTTCTTGTTGTCAGGAACATTCCAATACTGAGATTTCAAGACTGGAAATATAGAAATCCTACTTTTTATTCATCCAGATAATTATTAAAATATATAATGTTTGAGTCCTGGATTCTGAACATCTTTTTTGTACCCTATATAAAAATATATTATAGTTTTTTTTATCCATATCTCAGCTTGTGTGTTTACCAGAGTTGGTTTGATTTAAATCAAATTATTTAAATCAGAGTAAAAAATCATGATTTAAATCAAAATTAGATTTACTGTACTAAAAATTATTTAAGTGTTATATTGAGAATAAAATATCTAAGGATTGAAACTATATATATATATATATATATATATATATATATATATATATATATATATATATATATATATATATATATATATATATATATATATATATATATATATATATATATATATATATATATATATATATATACACACACACACACACACACACAGACACACAAGTAAGAAGGAAGATAATGTGAAGCAGTTGCACAGGAAAAATATCAAGTGTACTTGTCCTGTACTAAGTGTAGTGATCCTGTACTGGTCCTGCAGCATGTCAGGCACCAGTGAATCATTGCCATCTCTTACAAGAAAAATACTCAAATACATAAAAAAAAAAAAAAGTTTGTTGATAATAACAATAAATCTAATTATGAAGTTTAATGAATTTAATTTTTTTTATAGTGCAAATATATAATATAATAGATCTGATTAAACTTAGTCCTACTTATGATTTTTATGAGAAACTCATGTTAGGTGATGAATATTAAATTATTATTTCAATTAACATTAACCAAGTTTAATACAAGAAAACGGCCTTGTAAGACTGAAACAAATAATCAGTGCAGACAAACAAGGATTAATGCAAAGAAATATTTAAGTAAAAATCTACTTAAATAAAAGAATCCAATTTCAATAAAATAAATTGATTTTTTTTTTTTTATCATGATTTTTTTTCCAACCCTGGTGTTTACTGCTAACAACCCAATCAGTTCACGTTTTCTTCCTGCTGATGCATACAAGCAAACAATGAGTGTCACTCCTGAATGCACCCCACTGCACCCCACCCTCTGCTATCTGGACGGAGAAGCAGCCACACCACGCTGGCCTTGCCTCACACCACACACACTCTCAAAAATCAATATATACATTCATATAATTCTTCATCATATACACTTAATATGCTGATAGATGATTTACAAATTTCATACACATACACATAAACTCATTTACTCATCTTGGGAAAAATACAACATAAATGTTATGGCATGCGTGTGCAATAAAACATCTTTGCTAATACAAGTATATACATCTAGTACAATGCATTCCTCTTATCATTGCATGAAGTCCCTAATCAAAGAGGGGAACCAAGGACCAATCAGTCTAAAAGTAAGCTAAATGTTTTATTATAGTCTCATAGTCTTCTGATTAACTGGGATCAATTTCCATTTCACATTTTTGGAGGGAAGCAATCTGGTATGTTTTTAGAGACTTTCCAGCCCTCAGCCAGCCTCTCTTCTCTCATAGAAAAAGAACTCAAATTGCAGATAAGTCAGAAATTTTATCTAAAGGGAGACAGTCATCCAGCCTGCAAGAGTGACATTCTGTTTGACTGGTGAGTGAGGCATCAACACACACTCCCACACACACTGGTCAGGGTGAATGTAATGCAGGGAAATGTATTTCATTGCTCCATTTTTATATTTCTGGTACTTGGTCCACTCTCTTACTAAAGCCCTCACACACACACACACACACACACACACACACACACACACACACACACACACACACACACATACACACACACACACATACACACACACACACTTGGGTTATGAGAGCTGTATGTTCTCTGCAGCAAAAGAATCAGCTTTGCCCATCCTGTCACTCAGCAGGGACAGGAGGTGGGTGTCCTGGGAGGGGGGGAGAGGCCAAGCGGTGAGGGGCTGCATGGTGCGGTACTCCAGGGCTGCTTGGCTGTACACATTCCTGAAGAACTGCAGGCCGGTGAGCAGCTCCACATCCCGCACGTTGGCCAGGTGGTAGTTCAGGTACTCGCTATCACTCTGTCAGAGAAAGAAGGCAACTGATGGAGTGATTCAGTGGTGCCACAATACCAAAAAAGAAAAAGAAAATAAATAGATCAATAAAATAACTCACTGCCTGCTTCTGTATTTCTCCCTTCCTGTGACTTGAATTTTTCAAGAGGGAGGTTTCAAATACACTAATCCCCCAATTTTAGATAATCCATTTGGCTTTTTCTTTATGGACTGGCATCTCAGTGGGTCTTTTCTTCTTTCTTTTTTGTTGTCTTAGGCCAGTGCCCCATTTACATAAAAAATAGTAAATAAATAAAATAAATGAATACATAAATACAAAATCACTTCACTCAGAAACACAAGATGTAGATATGGTGTCTCCAGCCAAGAGAAATTTAATGAGGGATCATGGTAAGATGTGTGCATGAATGTACACTTCATTAAAAATAATCAGCAGGGTACTAACAGAAAGGATAAATGGATAAAATTCTCACAAACCACTAATCATTTGTAACGTCTCTCTATGACAAATTCAAGGCATGATTGATGTCACAGAAGTAACAGGTGACTTAGAAAACTGCAAGCGAGGTAAATTGCCACAACACCTCCCAGTCCTTGCCATAACTACTGAATGTGAGGCCAGCAGTGCTCACCATGAGGCAGTTGTCAGGGAAGTGTGTGTTGGGGAAGATGAAGGCCAGCGTCTTCCTGGGCATGCTGGGACATGGCAACGACCCACATTGGTTTATCACAAAGAAGTAGTTACTTGGCACAAGGGGTTTCGCAGTCTTCCTGTTGGGGAAAGAAATGATGAGTGACCATTGACCATTAGGGGTATGTTGTTTGGTCCTGGTTACTCATGACCCAAGGAAAATCTATGATTTTCACATAAATTGCATTTTCTTAAAATTGTTTGGAGATAAAGATCAAGAAAAGACTTAAAATAATTTTGTTCAACATATTTTCAACATTTATTAGGTGAATTTTGGTAATTTTTATCCTTAATTTCCAATTCTGCATCCATAAATTACAACAAAAAACAAAACAAAAAAAACATATTTGTAACTTGCAAAATGTTCTAATTCAGTACTTGTAAATCAAAGTTCCTGAGTGCACATAGGTTTGATAATCAATGCACTGTCCATTGTATATGTCTATCCTGCTCCCAACACATCTTAAGTTCCCTGGTGTCATGCAGCACAGCACAGCAAAGCAGACTCACAGCACAGTGGCCACAGGGTCCTGGTGGCCATCAATGTCAAGGTCAAAGATGGAGCCATGAATCACATTGATGGTACCAAATGAGTTGGTCCACTCCTTGATAGCCTTCACCATGGCCTGACGACCACCATCAGCATACCCAGCCCTCACTGGAGCCATGTTGGAGAGTAAGTAGCCTTCAGCCTCCAGGAGTTCTTTCCTTTCAAGCTCTGGGAAAGATACAACCAATGTCATCCACAAATTTTCATCCTTACCATAGCCCTGCTGCTTGTCACAGTAGCGTGGTCAGCAATGCCACTTTCTTTGATGGCTCACCTGTCACTAGATGGTTTGCTGACTGTCAGCTGTGTGGATCAAACTATATACCAGCCTAACATGCCCTGCAGTTATTGTCATATCAGGTAACTGGAGGCAACATTCAACAATTTTGCTGCTGCACTCTAACTCACCCTCTGGGAAGAGCTGTGTGAGGGTGACATTATTAGCAAGGTACTCCTCTTCAGTCAGCATCTTCTGGCACTGGTCTTGCTGAGAGCGCTCCAAGCGGGGATCAGCCCTCCAACATGCAGGAACTGGCTGCTGCTCTTCCAAACCAGCTTCCTATCACAAAAATCAGTTGAGAGAAGATTAAGGGGAAAACAGAGTGAGATAGAGAGATGGAATTGTCATAGAGTCACAGAGGAAGATGCAGGGAAAAGAAACAACTGGAGGAAGACTCATATATGGCACCAAACCCTCACTCTAAGACAATGGTGAAAAGAAGTAGATAAAAAAAAGAATAAATAAAAACAAATAAATAAATAAATAAATAAATAAAATAAAAACATACAGTTAAATGTTGACTCAAAGGACACACACAGAAGAAAAATGCACATTAAAATCATTTGCTTTCCCTTTATTCCCAGCAGCAGGTAAGTGAACTCACCTCCTCCACCTCTGCCAGGGTGACATTGGTGAGGGTGAAGCTTGTCCACAGTGCCAGGGCCAGAGTCTCATGCAAACCTGAGGGGATGAGAAGGTTAGGTGAGTACTGCGGTAAAAAGTAAACAATTGCAGCAAACAACACTACTACATTTCCATTCTCTTTCCTTGGTTTTCCCTTTTGTCTTCTCCGTTAGGTCTGTAAATTCAAAAAGTGCATTGTGGTTATGGTTTTATGGTTATGACTTCCATTTTAACCTTAAGAGTAGTGACTGCAGAAGGTTTGAGTCCAAAGATGTGACCATGAGCTTGAATTTTACATAGGGATGCCTACCATAACTGTACAAAGCCAGGGCACTTACCTACAACATGACTGGATAGGATGATAAAGTGACAGAGTATGAGAAGAGAAGAGAGTGAATGATGAGAAGGTTAGAGCATAGAGGCCAAAAGTGTACAAGGCCAGGCCACTTACCTATAACATGACTGGAATGCAACAGGACCTTCAGTTTTCCCTGGATGTCTTTTGATTGGGTGAGACCTGGAATGCCCCAAGGAGCATGTTTATTGAGCAGCAGCTGTTGTTCCTCCTTTGTCATTGGTTTTGGGGTGGTGGTGGTGGTGGTGGCGGGAGTGGTGGTAGTAGTGGTAGTGGTTGTGGTGGTTGTGGTAGTGGTAGTGGTGGGAGTGGTTGTGGTAGAGGTAGTAGTGGTGGAAGGGGTTGTGGTCTCTTGTGGTGGTGTGGTGGTAGTGGTGGTACTGGTGGTAGTAGGTGGGGCTGTGGTGGTGGTGGTGGTGGTGGAAGGGGTAGTGGTTGGGGGAGGGGTGGTAGTGGTAGTGCTGGAGGTGGTGGTGGTGGTGGTGGTGGAGGTGTCAGGGTTGTCATTACTGGTGCCATTCTTAATGCTGTTACCACTGTCTGCATTTTCTGTGTTGCTGACGTTGTTAGTGCCGCTGCTGATGCTGCTGCCCTCATCACTGCGGCGCCTGCGGGCAGGACTCTCCACAACCTGAAAGACAGAGAAGTAAATGTATACCTGTGTTCCTGTTTAGTGTGAGTAAAGGAGAATGACAAAAACCCTCTGCCACCTGAGAGATACAGAAGTAAAAGTATAACTGCTTTCATGTTGTTTAGTGTAAGAGTATAACCTTCAGTAAGATGGGCTGACATAGCGATGGAGAATGTGAAGAAGGGAAGAGCAAAGGACAAGAGGATAAAAACACAGAAGAGAATAAAAAAAAATGGAATGAGTAGAGATAACATTTTGTTGTGATTTCACATTTATAATAGTATATATCACAAATCATACATAATACATAATGCATATTACATGTTACATTATTATGTATTATTAATGCGTGTGTGTGTGTGTGTGTGTGTGTGTGTGTGTGTGTGTGTGTGTGTGTGTGTGTGTGTGTGTGTGTGTGTGTGTGTGTGTGTGTGTGTGTGTGTGTGTGTGTGTGTGTGTGTGTGTGTGTGTGTGTGTGTGTGTGTGTGTGTGTGTGTGTGTGTGTGTGTATGACATTCATAATATACACAAATTAATACAATTCTGATGCTAAAGCAACTAGACATGAAGGTTACGTAGCAGTTTGAGGTTACAGGAAAATGCTATTTCTCCTGTCACATGGTGCTCTAATGCTGTTTAATTCATACTTAGTACAAATAAAAAAACTACCAACAACTCACCAGAATTACATTATTCTCAAAATTAGGCAATGCTATCAATTCAAACTCATGATGGAAAACAGATATCAAAATGTACGTTAACTAGGAATGTTCGTGTGGGAAGAAACACCAGGAAAGAACCAGTGGACAGCTACTCACTGGTGCATCTTGAGCCTCAGGAATAAAGCACTGGCACTTGTCCTCAGGGTTCCTTGGCTGCAGCATGCCGACGGGGGTAGGCAGGAGCTCCTCAGTCAGGACGTCAGGCATGGGGGGAACAGGAGGAGGGTCACGCAGCAACTGGTTCAGACTCCCTGCTGTACCTGGTGGAGATGAGGGTGTAATGTGAGATCTGCACCAAGCTGGCAATGGAAAGTCTATTTGCAATATTTTTTTTACTAATTAATTTGTAGCATATGTACACTGAAAATGCTTCATCACGTACTTTATTATATTTGTTATCTGTAATCTGGGTATCCAGTTTTCTGTTCATTTGGCCAGTGACATGTATGAGTATATTTGCTTCAACCTAGGGATGGTGGCCAAGAGCAGGATAGACAGCAGATGGAAAGATGAAAAAAGTTTTTTGAGGAGGATTGGCATACTGAGAGAACCAACAGAGATAAATTGAGACGGCTGGAGGGATGGGATGGTGCTGATGTATATTTGTATCTTCTATTATTTACTGACCATCTCATAAGTAAAGTTCTGGTAAGTGACACTCAACTTCCTGTGTGCCTGGCCAGTAATAACTTACCATTGTTGCTGACAGGTGTGATGTGCAACAACTGGCACATCAGATTGTACAGCTCCACATTCCTGAAGTTCTGGATGGTCTCATTCACCTTGAAGTCTGGACCAAAGCCTATGAAGAGTGCCTGTCGCAGCACACAAAGCCAAATTAAAAGCCTCATTTCCTCACACACATCAAATTTCTTTTAATCAGCCTACATCCATCTACCTGTTTACCTCTCTGCCTCTCTTTTGATGTGCATGTCTCACTTATTATCTCATCCTACATCCATCACATTCTTATCTTTACACACCAAACAATTTAACTTCAAGAACTAATCCTGCTGTCACACACCTAACCAGCTCATATCTTCTTCCTACAATTCACTAACACACTATAACTTTTCTCCAACACTAACACAATACAACACCTACACACCTGCATTGGGGCCTCCAGGTTGTTGTAGCCATGGATAGCCTTCTTGCAGCCACGGTCGGAGTTTGCGACAAGTTGAGTGCTGAGTGACGTGTCCAAGATTATGTTCTCTATCCTTCGGTTGTTGGTGTAGTGGTACCTGTTCAGTGACGTGGTGTTAGTGTGCACTCTTAATGTTTCTGACTTAGGATAGGAGGATGGGAGCATGTCAGAGAGAAAAGCAAGGGGAGGAATGATGGTGACTCTCCTGTTCTGTTCATTCTGTTGGGGAATTGTAGGGTATTGTCATCAGACAGATATAAGACCATATTCTGAAACATTTCTGTACCACAACTCCACTACTTCAAAAAGGCTCCAGTTGAAGCTACATGGGTTTTTAAGATGTTTTCATGGTTCTAGTAACAGATTAATATGATTTTTATTTTATTAACAGGCTAATTGTACCTGTAGACTTTGAAAATAGTAATGGTGAGAGAGCATAGTGTCTCTGAATATGGTGTATACAATAGCAAACAAGCTGACTTATCAAAGCAGAAGTCTTCAGTTGTCACCAAGTTATCTGGAAATTCAATCCATAAGAGTCCCAGCTGATTGCGAGTATCATGCAATGAAAGTGACAGTGAAGATGATATGGTTAGTGAAAGTGATGGTGGTGTCCTCGCCTCACCTTCGTGGCAGGAGATCCTTAGGCAGAGCACGCACCTTTGGGTTCTTGCACCTCATGATGTTTAAAATTTTTTCTTCAGCCTCAGCTGAAAACAAAGGAATCAATTAAAATCCAACACATGTTTTGAATACGTAAAGGTGACAGGGTTTACAGATTTTTTTTTCACACAAATTCAGTTTAACACAAGTTGTAATACTGCAAATTAACAGGTCAAATGCCCTAATTCCTTCTTTTCCCTTTAGTTTTTTTTTTTTTTTTATATGATTTCTGTTTACACAATCTCTGAACATCCCCCCATATTGTGTAAACTTTGCATCACCTGTATTGAGTGTTGAGTTATTGACAGACCGACCTGTACCTTAAATGTAAGCAGCCAACATGAAACAAATGTTCAAAACCATTTCCTAACACCTCTGCTTTTACGTAATGTAAGATGCTAAGAATGAGATATAAGCAGCCAACATAAGACAAATGTTCAAAAGCACCTCCCAACGCTTCTGCTTCTATGTAATGTAAGGTGTTAAGAATCAGTTGTATTTACTAATGTAGTGTGTTCCAATGTAGCACATCTATATAGCATGCTTTATGTGATTTGATTTCAATTTCACTTGAGTTAGTTTTATCTTTCTATCTTATGCTATTTTATCACTTCAATTTAAGTTTATGTATATTCCTTTATTCTCAATGAAACTTACTTTGTGTGTATGCAAATTAATAAAATGAAGTATATATATATATATATATATATATATATATATATATATATATATATATATATATATATATATATATATATATATATATATATATATATATATATATATATATATATATATATATATATATATATATATATATTGTCATCATTATCATCATTATTATCATTACCTATTATAACAAGGTTGAAATGCATAAATGCTTAACCAGTAAGTAAACAAGGTCAAAACATGAAGCAAGGCAAATACCACATACACCATACTGAAAGACACAACAATACATTACACAGATGGCTGCAGCTGCTTCTTACTCACAAACATTCCCAACTCACCCTTGTTCTTGGTCTCCTTTGTCCTCAGTCTTCCTACAGCACCAGTGTAAATGTAGGCCTGTGCTTCAATGTCCTTCATGAAGGTTTGCATGTGGAAGTTGTTGGAGCAGGAGAAGGGCACCTCACCATGGTCTGACAGCACCATCACATTAATGCAGTGTGCCAGATTCTTTTGGTGTAGGGAATCCATCAGCTCATCTATCATATGGTCAATGTTTCTCATTTCCTTGTCAGCCTGCAAGTGAAAAGTGTGATTTTATGGCTGCATTTAATTTTTTTTGGGGTGTAGTACAGTGGGCCATTAGACTTTCCCTCTCTACCCTTTCCATGTTTCTCATTTCCTTGTCAGCCTGCAAGTGAAAAGAGGGATTTTATGGCAGAATTTAATATTTTTTGGAGTATAAAACAGTGGGCTATGAGACTTTTTTTTCTCCACCAGGGGCCGACGGAAATAAGTATGAATGTGTGGTGCCTTGTCTGGGTCACCTCATGTATGGTTACTGGCCTGGTATATAGGTAGGTAGAATTCCATCACAAAGATTACACCTACAAAATACTACATCCCTCCATATCCATTTCTCCTATTGCAGTGGCAGGGCAGTCAAGGCTGATTCATGAAGTGTTGGACTTGTGTTTCCATGAGTGTCCTGAGAGATGTTCAACAGTATTGTATGCATGAACTTAAGTGCATTAAAGAATCAAACATTTGTATTTGTATCTTAAAGGCAGTAAGTAAAACAGTATTCAAGAGCCAAGCATTTATACCCACATCTTAAAATCAATGAGTGTAACTTTACTTAAGAGGCAAGCATTCATATCTGTATCTTAAAATCAATCTTAATCCAAGTAATTTATTGTCAAAACCCCAATCCCTCTTCAGTGAGTATTATAGACTATATTCATGAACCAGATATCAAGTATAATTGTATTCAAGTACCAAGTATTTGAATCTGTATCTTAAAACCAATCAGAATCAAAGCATGCATTTTCAAAGCCCCAACCACTCCTCACCTCCAATGAATCCAATCCATATTGCCTGATGGTGCGCATGGGCTCCTCAAAGTAGACCATGATAAGGTGAGGCATCTCATGTCCCGGCAATGCGAGCCACTCGTGAATCTGCAGGAGGGGGTTTGCTAAGTCTTTTTTTTTTTTATGTAAGAGGTACCTATATTGCATTATACTTTATTTGTTTGTAATCATTTTGTATCACTTTTTATTAACTTTGCCTCTCTCTCTCTCTCTCTCTCTCTCTCTCTCTCTCTCTCTCTCTCTCTCTCTCTCTCTCTCTCTCTCTCTCTCTCTCTCTCTCTCTCTCTCACACACACACACACACACACATTCACTCTATCAATCTGCCACACATTCAAGTAACAACAAGGAGACTCAGAACCTAATCTTTTCCTCTCTCTCTCTCTTTCTCTCTCTCTCTCTCTCTCTCTCTCTCTCTCTCTCTCTCTCTCTCTCTCTCTCTCTCTCAGTACCCCACAGCAGCCAAGACAAAGACAGACCTTGGTGATGCGTTCCTCAAAGGTGATATGGGTTTGGTAGCTCTTCCAGTAGGCCGCATAGCCTCCCTGGATGGACACGTCAGACCCCGGCCAGTAGAGGGTAGCTGACTTCATTCCCTAAGGATGAGAGAGTCTGAGTCAGGCACTTTTCCCACCTTAGTGCTATGCATATCAATGTATGTCTGAAGTGTGGAGTGAGTTGTAATTGAAGAGATGGTGGTGGAGGTGCTAGAGCCAGTAGGTAAAATAATTATTACTATTATTATTATTATTATTATTATTATTATTATTATTATTATTATTATTATTATTATTATTATCACTGCAAGCATAACTTTCGTCATTTACTATTATCACTTTTTTTATAACACTAGTCCTTAGTAGTAGTAGTAGTAGTAGTAGTAGTAGTAGTAATTACTTCAAAGTAGCAGTAGTAGCAGTCAAGGAAGTTCATTAAACCTCTTTGGTAGTGGTACATAATTATTTAACAGTCGCGGTAGTAGCAGTAGTAGTAATAGTAGTAGTAGTAATTATTTTACAATAGTAGTAGTAGTAGTAGTAGTAGTAGCAGCAGTAGTAGTAGTAGTAGTAGTAGTAGTAATAGTAGTAGTAGTAGTAGTAGTGTAGCAATAGTAGTAGTATCTAGAGATATTGAAGGAAGAGGAGGAGGAACAGTCTGAGTGCGGCACCCAGTCCTTAGTACCACCACCACCACCACTACACACTCAGTACCTGCTTGGTGGAGGTGTACCAGATGGGCTCGCCACCCCACCACGCGGGGTTATGGATGCTGTTGTTACCCACCGCGAAATCCCTGGTGATATCTGGGTCGTGCATCTCGTTGGCCACCACGCCGTGACTCTCGGGGTACAGGCCCTGGAGATGGGGAGGAAGCCCTTTAGACACTCCCTAGGGCCTGTCATCATCATAAGCCTATATAATTTCACTGCAGGGCAAAATTTCTTCTAACCTATTCTCATTTCTGTCTGTTGGATGTCTATTGCCGGCCACTCCGGTAAGATTTCTTATCCTACCATCCCTATAAGATCTGTACTGGGGTTCTTACTGACCAGACGAGGCTACAGTCGTAATCAAGAGAGCCTACTGCAAGGAAGAATGGTGTGTGTGTGTGTGTGTGTATCCTCACCGTAGCTATGGTGTACATGTTGGGGAAGGTGGTGGTGGGGTAAGTGGGCACCATGTTGTGGGTGGTGGCGCCGCACTTTCTCAGGTACACGAGGGCGGGTGTCACCTCCTCCCGCAGTTCATCTGGTCTCAGGCCGTCCAGCCCTATCACCAGCAGCGGCGGCGTCGAAAAATCTGGCGTGAGGGAAGACATGCAAGGAAGCTGAAGTGAACATACTCGTGTCGTTTGCTGACTACCATTGTCTCCTCAGTCTTAATAAAATAGTCTCATATATAATTTCAGTACACAGAAAACGGAACAATGGTGTAATAAAGTTATCTCAGTGCCTGTAGTGGTACTATGGATAATAATGAAATAACATTAGTGTCTTCATCTGAAGACTAGGTTATGTTAGTTTAGGTTAGGTTCAGTTGATTAATTTCACTGCTGATCCCTTTATTAAGTAAATCATGATTTGAAAAGGCATTTGCCCAAATAAACAATGTCCGGAAAAATTGGCTAAGGTTATTTCGATAATACCCGATATTGTCAAGTCTCAAGCTTAAATGATGAAATAGTGTAGTGAAAGTTCAAACTGTAATTTAGAAAGTCACCACTGACAGCAAAAGGATGGAGTGGTTCAAATCTAATACTGTCAGTATTGTTATTTTTGCTCAGTACAATCGTCTGGGCGTCTGGAGTTACTCAGAAGGCAAAGTATTCGTCATTTCTTTCATCATCACACTCAAGTTTAGAGAAATTTTCACCCAAACTGAGAGTAAGAGTCGTGGTATTAAATTTGTGTTGTGTTTACATATTTAATTGACTTTTTAGATGAGTTACTTGTTCAAATTTCCTCTTTGAGACAAGCGGTGGTCAGCTTCATCAGTACACTGCAGAAAAACCTGTGCAAGGTGAGATCTAAACTGGTCTTATGACATTTATTTGCAGTTTCATTCTTAACTGACTTTCTCAGATTTCCTCCTTGATTCATTAACTAATTAATGTCTTCAATCAATTTGTTTTCTAGAGAACATGAATAAACTTTTGAGCTCTGTAAACGAATTTTTAAATGACTTTGATAGGAAATGTTTACGAATTTCTGCATATTTTTTCTTCACATACACGCAAATTAACGTCTTCACATCATTAATCTACCTATTGTCTTACACGAGATGAAAAAAATAAAATAAATAAAATAAATAAATAAAATTTCATCACCCACGAAGTGCAGCTCCCCACTAACCTTCGGGACACGTGTCGTTGAGGAGGGAGAGACATGAGGGGCCAGTGGGACTGCTCCTCCACCCCGCAATGGAGGAGAGGGGCATGATGGTGGTAGTGTCGGTAGGCGGAACGCCATCCAGAACGCCGCGCGACTTGACACTCACGTAGAAGCCCAGGATACAAAGGCCCATCAAGGTCACACCCAGCTGGTAGGGTGGACCAAGGACGGATGTGGTTCAGTTAGACAAGCGGGGAACAGAGAGAGGACATCAGGACATAGTATTGCAACATCTCGCAACTGTAATCACCTGTATTAGCGACATGCACACACACACACACACACAGGGACCGCGCTGTGAAGGTTCTTTACTCACCAGGATAGCAAGCACGATCCTCCATTTCTTGGTGTAAAGTGGACTCTGCGGAGGAGAGGGAGAAATGATGAGTTAGTCTGGGTAAATGTTATGATGATGAGGATGTCACTTAACCCGGTGGTGTGTGTGTGTGTGTGTGTGTGTGTGTGTGTGTGTGTGTGTGTGTGTTTCGTCTGTTCGCCTCATAACTTTCACTGGTGCTCAGCTTTCACTGCAAATTTCGCTCACCTCAAGGTCATCGGTGCGTGTGTGTGTGTGTGTGTGTGTAAGCCCCACGCCGCCACGCCTCCCTCAACCATCGCGGCATTCCCTTCCCACCCCTCACCACTCATTCATACACCTGCCCTTCGCTCATTCATGTCAAGTCACACATAATGAAGGCATCCAGACATACATACAGGAGTCACTTAATGTCAAAAGGTGCTGTAACTGTGGAGGACTGCTAGACGGACGCAAGATGGGGCACCAGCGTCACGTCAGCAGTTCAGTGGAATAGCGGTTACCAAGAACACAATGCTTTTCCCGACAACACGCAGCCGGTGAAGCCTGAAGGGTAAGCGGCGTGCAGAACATTTAACAACGGGGTGACAATCACGGAGACATACTGGCCGCGATGGCGCATGGCAGTACAGAACAACACACATCCAGGAACTGCTTGATGTGGGGTTGGCCTTTTCAGCTTCATGTTTTTACAGTCATCCAGACTACCTTCATGGACAAGTCATCACGGTAGAGACCGGCGCCGCAGGACAAGACTGGCTGTCGCCGGTATGCTTCACTAGTGACCCTCGCGGCGCGCAGTGGTCGTCCCTTCCGTCACGTAGGCACGCATGACATTTCAGGTGAGCGCCTAGTCATTCTGACTTTGGTGTGTCCTCCTCAACAGTCCTGTCACTTCTGGGTAACGGAGGTGTGCCCAGCGACCTCGCCACCACCCCCACCAGGCCAGTAATGTACCAACCCTGGCTGGGGGCTGCGGCAAGCAACACGCAATGACTAAGATAGATACTTGGATCTTGGCCGTGACCTGCAGGCCACGAGGCTCAGTCGTGCAGTAACAAAAAAAAAATATTTTCCTAACTGTCGCTCATCAGCATTCACGGCAGCGACTCAATGTGCACTAAAGCAAAACGTTATCGTCTGTTCCACAGCAAACATAATTCATTACTATTATTTACTGATATCACTCAGGAACGCATTCTTACACGCTTTCAGGTCTCGTCAGAACTCACACAAGCCAGAAGATGATTACTCAGCTTCTTGAGATTATCATTATGATTTTTTCCACTGACGATGCAGGATCCTTATACACCTATCACCACTATCATGATAACATCGCTGAAAACACAAATACTCTCCAGCAGAGCCTATAACAAGACGCAGGTCGGAGATAAGACATAGAAACGCCGGTGAATACGAATTACATTGTCTTCACATTAGTGCCACACACACGCAGCAAGCAACAATGCCAACATACACACACCACTGCTTAAGCGCTTTGTATTCCCACTATTCACAGTGATCACCGGATCCAGAATCAACCGGATTTACTGCGAAGATATCCAGGAGTGGGTTTCCCCTCCCCACCACTCCACGCTACCCGACGCCACGCCACGCCCCAGTCCCCAGACCTTCCACCACTCATCCCCCCCCCACCCCTCTTCCTGGAGACGTCAGCGGAGCGGCTCGGCAAACATTACAGAGGAAGGGAAAAAGAAGTCAGACAACAGCGTCCCTCCGTGGTAAAATTGCGGCGCCATGAGTCACGTGTGCAAGCAGGGTTAAGGCCGCTGCCCCGGGGAAGTGAAACACCCTGCGTTATGAGTAAGCCCGGTATGACTCTGTAACCCCGCATAACTCTGCCACGCCTTGGTAATAATACGGTCATGAAATAAAAGTGAAAAGTAGATGCTGAAGAGAAATGTGTGTTTGGTGTATGAAAATCTATTAAACTGATTTGAAACTTATCGAAGTCTAGTTAATCTATTAAGAAAATTTAGAAAAGCCTACTTAACCTACTATCTACTAAGCCTATTAAAAACAATCCACTCAATCTATCCAACTATTAAAAATCCAGGTCTACTAAAAGTCTATCTACTAACCTACTCAAAATCTATCAACTTAAAAAAAAAAAAAACTAATGAACTTAAAAAAAAAAAAAATCTGCCTACTAAACCTACTCATATGAATGTATCAATGTAAAAAAAAAAAAAAAAAAAAAAAAAAAAATACGTAGCCTAAGTACCTAAACCACAAAATAAATCTACGAAAATAACATCCCATCAAGAGTAAAAAAAAAAGTTAATTAGCATTCTCCTTTCACCTGAATAAAAAATAAATAAATACGTCAAATAAAATAAATAAGAAAAAAAAAATCGGACGAGAAGCGAATACAAACAAGCACAAGAACAAAGCACACTCAAATGCAACACAAGAATATCAACACGGCTTACAGATACGACAATGTGGGCTTTCCTTTCCGGTTAGTGTGTTGGCGGAGGGGGAGGGGAGAGTTGGTATGCAGGGGTAAGGGGGAGTGGGGGGGTATCGCTTCACCCTAATAGACAAACGAATATTTAAACAGGTGATTCAGATGCGATGGGGGGAATAAAATTGGCTTCCTGTGTCCGTATGCTGGTGTTCAATTATTTTTTCCAATGTTCCTTGCTTCGGTAGTGATTCTGTGGAGGTTAGAAGTAAAGGAAATTGACGAATGAAAGGAAAGATGGAAGAATCAGGTGGGTTGCAGGTCTTCCAGCGATAAGGGAAGAAAGAAGGAAAGATGGTGACTAATTTTGTATAAGGAATGAACGGAGGAAAGGAGGAGAGAAAATATCAGGTAGTTTTAAAGGTTCTTGTGATACAGGATGAATGATAAAAAGAAAGACAGAGAGAGATAAAGAGATAGATAGATAGAGATAAAAAAAAAAGAAAAGAAAGTCAGAGATCAGGTGAGAAGAGAAATTTCTCTGATAAGAAAGAAAGAAACAATGAAAGGGGGAAAAGATGAAGTGAGAATAGAAGTTTGTGAGAAAAGGAATATAAAAAAAAACACGAAAAAAGTAAAATCAAATAAATATGTAAACGAAAACACATCAGAATCATCCAAGGCAAGGCAGTAAGTAGATCCACGTGTCCTGAGAGAGCCAAGAGACCTGCTAATCTAGGCTAAAAGAGAGAGAGAGAGAGAGAGAGAGAGAGAGAGAGAGAGAGAGAGAGAGAGAGAGAGAGAGAGAGAGAGAGAGAGAGAGAGAGAGAGAGAGAAAGCCCCAACACCTGCTTTCACGGACCAGGGAGAGGACATAAGGAGGACATGATGAGGATAATTTGCGACCCACAGGTGTGCAAAGAGAGGTGAAAGACACGACAGGTGACCACGTTATGTTTAGAAGTGACTCCGGATCTTATTTTTAAACATTTCGTCTTATATGCTCGAATTAACACGTTATAGTAGAGGTTACTGAGACTTTAACTGACTGTAGTGGAAGTTATTGGTGTTCGACAGACTGTAGTGGGAGTTACTGAGGTTTAAAAGACTGTAGTGGAAGTTATTGGGAGTTAACAGACTGTATTGCAAGTTATTGGGAAATTAATAGACTGCAGTGGAAGGTGTTGGGAGTTTAACAGACTATAGAGGAAGTTATTGGGGTTTAACAGCCTGTAGTGGAAGATATTTGGGTTTTAACAGATAGTAGTGGAAGATATTCAAATTTTAACTGACTATAATGGAAGTTATTGGGAGTTTAATAGACTGTATTCTAAGTTATTGCAGGTTTAACAGACTGTAGTGGAAGCTATGGGAAGTTTAACAGACTGTAGTGGAAGGTGTTAGGAGTTTAACAGACTGTAGTGGAAATTACTGAGGGTTTACAAGAGTGTTTTCATGATTCTAAACATAGTTAACAATAATCTTGCATCAGCAATAAGAAAAGCACACATGAAAACCCGACTCATCATCTCTGCGACCTTCGAAAACAATCTTGAAGAGAAAACGATACGAGAACACGAGCCTTTGACTACCTTGAAATGACGATCAAGGTGCGCAATTCAAGAAAAAGAGGAGAGGAAGAGAAGGAAAAGGAGAAGGTTATATGACGTAGAAGAGGAAGAAAAAGAAGACCACCACCACCATCAAAAACAACAACACCAACAACAACAACAAGAGGAGGAGGAGGAGGAGGTGGAGGAGGAGGCGAAAAAAAGGAAGGGACGGAAAGGGGCGAGTTATGGACGAGAGGCGGTGCGTGGTGGCGGGTGGGAATCCTTGACCTCGCCGGGAAGAACGCAAGCTGAGGGCAGGGCAAGGCAGGAAAGGTGAAGGTGCGCCTGTGTGTGTGTGTGTACAGTGTGGTAATGAGAGACGCGTGAGGACTGCACATGCGCGGGAAGATGTTTTACCTTTGGCTTTTAATTATATATACAGTACGCAGAGAATAATAACGATGCTACTACTACTAATACTACTACTACAGTTTATTCCACCTCTACTCTACACCTCCCACCAACATTCCTCTATCTTATACCACGTTCTAAGTCTCCATTCACAAGGTCCTTCATGCGACAAACACCCATAAATAACTAGCCTCAAGTCTTGTCAATCAAACTGCCTCCAATGTCCACTCATTAAGATCAACTAGACCTTTTTCCTTTCCCTTCCTCTAGTAATATGCAGGAACAGTCGCCTCCATGTGTTTCTAAATAAGTGCTACAGGTTTTCTATGGTTCATCGGGGAATGGGTAAATGCTATGGGCCTTGAACTCTTCTGAAATTCTGCCAGGAGACGAGGTCGTGTTCCTAAACGTTTTGTTCTCTCATTTGGGGTATTTTCAGAAGCCACGTATATGATTAGTCGTGCTCTCATGTGCTTTTTTATGTTGGTGATGCAGAATTCTTGTCCAACTGCCACTAGAATCATAAAAAACGTTTCTGTAAATACAAATAACTTTAAACTACTACTACTACTACTAATCCCACAATCCCACCACCACCACCATCACTACCACTGCTGCTACTACAACTACTACCACCATCACCACCACCACCACTATCAATACCCTCGCTTCTGCAACCCATATTAATAACCACACTCGTCAACCATCCTATATTTACCTATCACCTTTAGTACACCTCATTCATTCGCTTATTTATTGATTAACTCCTTTATTTCCATTATTTGTTAAACTTCAGCACAACCTCACGTGACTCCTACCATATCACTGACCACTTAACCTGTTTTTTTTTTTTTCTTCTTCTCTTCTTTTGGTCCCGTGTCAGTGACCTTAGAAGTGGCACCGTAGATCAGCGTGTGAACAGCGTTGGCATTCCCGGCAGGTGTGCGGGGCGAAGGTAAGGACACAGGGGCGGGGCGGGCGGGGAGGCGGTGAAAGTGAAGCGTATTAGAGACGTTCTTTCCTGTACGTGGGTGACATTGCAATCAGGTGGTGGCGGCGGCGGTGGCGGCGGCGGCAGCGGCGGCGGCGGCGACGGTGGTGGTAGTGGTGGTGGTGGTATTTATTGTTGTAGATACTGTTGTTTTGTAGTAACAGAAGTAAAAGTATCAATAGCAACATACGTGCCAGGAGCAATATTAATAGTTTCAATGCCATAAGACTTAAGAAAACCTAAAAAACCGTACATTCACAGAACAAAAGTACGATAATCAGCAAAAGAAGCACGAAAATCTCAACCATTGGCAAGATACATAAAATAGATAGATAAATAAATAAATAAATAAACAAATAAATAAATAAATAAAGATAATAAATAGATAAATACAATACGTAAATAAAAACAAATAAATAAAATGAAAGACAATAAATCCGATACAACCACCAATTAATAACATCCATTAGTACCAAACGCGACTTTAGTGCCAAAGGGAACTAGAGATCAGCAATCAAGTGCCAACCAGTCCCACAGAGCCAGAGTTCAGTAATAAACAGTACCAATCAGTGCCGTAGAACCAGAGGTCAATAACCTAGTGCCAATCCGTGTCGTAGAGCCAGAGGTCAGTATTCTACAGTGACACGGTTTAGAAGGTTTTCAGTGTCGTCGAAGTGGTCGAAGATAAAGGCAAGGTAAGGGCTAGACACGAGATAACTGATAGGG
>NC_087182.1:2303754-2316254 GCF_035594125.1 Scylla paramamosain
GTAGTAGTAGTAGTAGAGGTAGTAGTGGTAACAACAACAACAACAACTAACACCTTATGACTCATCACATATTAATATACATTGAAGATCACCTACACACCTACACACACACACACACACACACACACACACACACACACACACACACACACACACACACACACACACACACACACACACACACATCTGCTGCCTACCTGCCTGCCAGCACGATGCAATACCCACTAACCCCAAAGATATTCTACTTGTTTTTTCCCCTTTACCATCATCAATAAGCACTTACAAGAACTAGATGACGAAAGCATCCTGGACCATGCCTTGGAGGAGGAGGAGGAGGAGGAGGAGGAGGAGGAGGAGGAGGAGGAGGAGGAGGAGGAGGAGGAGGAGGAAGAAGAAGAAGAGGAGTAGGAATGTGCCTTCAGACATGCCTTACTTTCTCATTTCATTAACTCTTTTTACTTGCGTCTAAATTTAAAGGTTTCAAGATTTTAGAGTTTAAAATTTTCAGGGTTTCAAGATTTCAGGGTTTTAAGATTTTAGGGTTTTAAAATTTTTAGGGTTTCAAGATTTCAGGATTGCAGGATTTAAGGGTTCTAGGACTTCAAGTTAGGGTGAATGTTGAATCATAGGGTCCTGCTGTGGGAAAGAAGAAGAAAAAGAAGAAGAAGAAGGAAAAAATTAAGAGAAAAGGAGAAAAGTAACACAATCTGAAGTCAGTGAGAGAGTGACCTTCACAACCTTTCGTTCAGACAGGACATGATTTCACAATGCCCCTGCTGGACGAAAACAAAGAGAAAGAGTTGAGGTGAAAAGAATTCCTGCAAGTAGATAAAACGTAACGCAACCAGAAGAAAAGGAAAGAAAAAATATATAAATCGTACCAAAATTCAGGTTAAATATAGAGTGAGAGAAAAGAATGCAAAGAAAAAAGTGGATAAGAAAAACAGAAGAGAACAGAAAGAACAGAAAGAACATGGAAGACATAAGAAATGATGAAGGAAATAGACAACATGACGAGACGAAACAGCGAGAATACGAGAGAGAGAGCGAGAGAGAGAGAGAGAGAGAGAGAGAGAGAGAGAGAGAGAGAGAGAGAGAGAGAGAGAGAGAGAGAGAGAGAGAGAGAGAGAACAATAAATTTTGGAAAACCATAGGGAAAGACCTGTAAAGAAAAATCCAGATAAAAAAAAAAGAATACAACCAAAAATAAGATAAAAAGAAAGAAAGAAAGAGAAGACAGAACACGGAAAACTTCAAATAAAAAAATAATAGAAAAAAAACAACATTAACAAAATAAATTAGAAAAAATGAGACGAAAACTAATAGTGAGAAATTATAAGACAAAAAGTACAAAACAAGAAGTAACGACCTTCACTTCTTGCTACACCGCTGAGAGAGAGAGAGAGAGAGAGAGAGAGAGAGAGAGAGAGAGAGAGAGAGAGAGAGAGGCATTAAGACGCTGTACTTCATGAGTCTTTGCACTCCACCCCAGTCACGCCCTTGTCTCATAACCCAACACTCGGCAGAGAAGCACACACACACACACACACACACACACATACGACTTAATTTAACGGTACTAAAATTGATCCCTAAGTAACGAGGAAAAACTGAATTGTGATGTTTATACTTTTTTCCCCTTTCTTTTTTTCCGTTCTTACATGTGAAGCTTATAACCCAAATGCACTTGAGGAGAAGAAAGCGTGTACGGTATAAACGGTGCTAAAATTCACGATCTAGAGGAATGAGGGAAGTAAGACAAGCGTTTATGTGACTTTTCTCCTTCTTATATGTGTAGCGTTAGGGCAATCCACAGGCGAGCAATGTGTTGCAACATTTATTGTAGCGTTCCAACCTGTGGGTCCAGGATAAATCAGCCCGATACCAAATCATGGTAAAATCATATGAGCGTAGAAACACTAAAAATACAAAAATAATCACTACATAACATGATCAGACCTTGAATAGTTCCCATGTACCTCATAGTATAATAAGTACAGAAATCACAAAAATATCTCTGCAGTTCACAATATGATAAACCTCCCAAACAATGGATAAATACCCTGTGTGACTCACATCATTATAAAGCTCAGAAAATCCTCATACATATCACTGTAAATCATAGCATGACAAAAATCACACAAATACACAATAACCATAACACTCACAACATTGCCAGCGTCAGTTGTGTTGAAAATACTATGGCGTGGAATCCCCAACAGCCGGATACGTCACTGGTGCTTTGATAATTGATAGGTAATCCACTGACGTCTCACTTTCATAACCCTACAAACCACAGACATGTCAATATCTCATTCCCTGATCATATGATTAGTATAATTTAATAAACACAATCATAGGCACTAATAACCCATGATTGATAACAAGTGGTACAGAAATAATGTTGAGCACATGAAGCAAATTGTAACTACTATGAAGATAACCCTGAACAATAATCATGTAAAGGTTATAACACTTACAGTCTATAGAACAGGAGGGGCGACCTTATTCCCGAGTCCTACGAGGGAGACCCGTAGCTAGCAAACCGTCTCCACTTGTCTCACTCTCCTGACTGTCAGTGTCTATATCAGGCCGCGCGGGCCTCCACAACAACCGTGTGCCACTCCGCATAAACTATACTCTTTAACAAATCCATTGTAGTCTACTTATACAGTATTTTTATCACATCAAATATCAAATACACAATTTACGGACAAATACATACATAGTTGGTGTAAACTCGTTCAGCATACAATAAGAAGTATATTAAGAGAAATAAAACAAATAATATTGGAACCATACCACTGACGGGTAGCACGAACGTAAAATAAACTTAACTTAACATGCGCATAATCATGTTACACTCCCCACCCCAAGAAAAAGAATTAAAATTATTGTTCTTCGATCGGAAGTATCAACACAAGTTTGTGGACAGATCTGTTAACCTTTATATCTTGATGACCCTTATACATGCTATTTCCGCTTTGTAACTTGTATCTAATTTGTACATCTCTAACCTTACCATCAGAACTCGGTAAAACTTGACACACTTCAGCAAGTTTCCAATGCCCTTTCAAATTATTACTATCCTGCACCAAAACAATATCTCCCACTCGGAGATTTCTTTTCTCACAATGCCATTTTTGTTGTACAATTAATGTTGAAAAATAATGCATCATCCATTTCTTCCAGAAGGATTTTACAATTGCATTGATGAACCTTTGGCGAGTCCTTGTGTTTGTACTGCTGTCAAATACACCTTCTGGTGTGTGTACACTTGCACGCCCTAGTATTAGATCATTTGGACAAAGATAAGATCCCTTAGTACAGTCTGAACCATTTTTCATACCTATTGGTCTCTCGTTCAACATATTTGCAATCTCAAACATTGCTGATTGTAATTCACCAAATGTCAATGTACTGTCACCTATTACTCTGGTCATAACTCTCTTCACCAATTTTACCATAGCTTCTGAGCACCCATTCTCCCATGGAGCATCAGCAGATTTTGTAAATTTCCACTCCATACCGCCTTCTCGGCTAAATTGTGATAATTTTTCCTGGTCTTGAGTCAAGAAACAAACTTCTTTACTTGCCAATTTGAGTTGTGAACCATGGTCGGAATACATTGAGTGAGGGAAGCCTCTGATGGCTGTAAACCTACGAAGAGTAGTGATGAGACTGTCAGTATCATACCCTTCTACTAAGTCAACATATGATGCTCTTGTGCTGAGACAATTTACTACAACACCATACACCTTTTTTTTACATCTTCCTTTGACTGTATCCTTAATCATTAATGGGCCAAATAGATCAAGAGCAGAATGGTAAAAGGGAGGTGAAGGTTTCAACCTTTCTTCTGGTACTGGTCCCATGCTTTGTCCAATCACTTGTTTTTCTAAACGTCTGCATGTCACGCAGCGAGATTTAACTGATTTGATTAACTTTCTAGCTTGAGGAATCCAAAATTTAGCCTGTAGTTTACATAGAGTAGATTCAATCCCTCCATGGTCTTTATCATGAATATCCTTAATGCACACCTCTGTGAGTCTATGTTTAGTGGGAAGTAGAATGAAAGCTTCATTATTGTAATTATTCTTCAGCCATGCAGCAATTCTTGATCCTACATATATTATTCCATCCTTACAAAATGGACCTAACCGCTTGAACCTTTTTTCCCAGTTGTCTGTTAAAGAAATCTGGGCTCTTTTGATCCATAATATTTCTGCTTGTTTAAGTTGATCTACTGTTGGTGATGCCAGGATTCCCTTGAAAGAACGCGCATGAAGGGCATTCAAAACTCTTGCAGTGACTCCTATAATTTTGCGGTATGAATTAAATCTGTCTATGTCAAACATATTGCAGTCATTAATATGCCAGTTGTTTACTTCAGCTGTGTTAATGATGGACTTTATCTCTGGTGTTGGAGAGATTGACTTCATGGGCCATTGAGAAAATGGTAATTCTAAGAAAGTGGGTCCACACTGCCAGCATGACGTTGGACCCATATCAACAAATTTACTTGAACGGGTCATTAGGTCAGCTATGTTTACTTCAGTCGAGATCCAGTGCCATTCATTACTCAAGGAGCTTTCTTTTATTTCTACAATTCTATTTGCAACATAAGTTCCAGCCTTAATATTGTGTTTTGTTATTTGTGAAAGCACAATCTCAGAGTCAGTAAAGTGGTGAACATGATCAAATCTGATGTTAGTTTCGTTCATTATTGTATTGCGGAGGCGAACACTAAGAACTGCACTGGACAACTCCAGTCTGGGAATAGTCTGTGTCTTAATTGGTGCGAGTCTGCTTTTGGCTGCAAGTAGCTTTGATTGATACTTATCTTTCCCAACACGCCAACGTGCATAAGCACACGCAGAATATGCTAGGGTGCTCGCATCATTAAACAGTATCAGGGTTGGTTCAACTAATTCAGCATTACAAATGCATCTAGGCAATTTAATAGTTCCCAATTCATGCATATCATGACAGAATTTGTACCATTTCCCTATAAATTCCTCAGGTAAAGGATCATCCCAGTCTAATTTCCGTCCATTCTCATCAATGTACTCAATGATTTGTCTCATCAACAGTTTACCACGTAAAGTCACTGGTGTAACAAACCCCATGGGATCAAATATTGTTGATATGTAACTAAGAGCCTTTCTTTTAGTTAGTGGATTTTGTGGTTCATCGGAATTACTCTTAACTTCAACACTGCAAGTCTGTTTACACGTACTTTTCATTTTCATCTTGAAACTTATTTCATCTTCTACAGGGTTCCATACTAATCCCAGAACCTTTTCTCCTGGTATACCTGACAAGTCCACATCATTTCCAACTTGGGTCTTCCCACTTATGATCCACTCCTTCATGTGAAAGTTTCCACGGTTCAGAATAAGCTCAACATCCTTTATGATCTGACTAGCCTTCTCTGTATCATTCATGCTATGTATGATATCATCCATGTAACTATCTTGCACAATTACGTTGGCTGCTTCAGGGAATTCCTCCTTGCATTTCTCAGCTGTTTGTCTCATAGCAAGTATAGCAATAGCCGGACTACAAATGTCTCCAAAGGGAACTGCTGTGAGGGCATAGTGGTCTGGGGCCCGATCCTCAAAGTCTCGCCAAAGAAACCTGTGTACGTGACTGTCAAATTCAGATAACCTGATGCTATTAAACATCTTGGCTATATCTCCAACAAATGCTATGGAACCTTCTCTGAATCTAAGTAAAAGACCAAAAAGACTGTTCATTACATTGGGACCCTTAGCCCAATAATTATTCAGCACATGACCATTATATGAGGCAGAAGCATTAAATACAATGCGAGTAGGGGTGGAAGCTGAACTTTGTTTCAACACCTCATGATGAGACAAATAGTGCACTGGACCTTTGTACCAATTTAACTCCTCCCTATTTAGTTTTCTAGCAACACCTCTCTTTAACATGTCATCAATTTGTACCTTGTAATTTTCTGTTGACCTACTGCCCAACTTCTTCAGTCGCTTTTCCGTACCTTTAAGTTTCATTAGTGCTACCCCAAAATTATTCGGCAAATGATGTGGATCTTTAATCCAAGGGTAATGTACAGTCCAGGTCTTCTCTTTCTCCTGATATTCAAGTCCACTGAGAATCAATTTCATTTCTTCTTCTTCCTTTACAGTTATGTGCGTCTCTCTATTGCAGTCTTTACAGTTAATGCAATTGGTACATTTGGGTCTACAATTTGTGCCTAGGTGATCCATTGCAAACAAATTATCTATATCCTCCTTAAAAGTTCTACAGATCTCCCCTTGAATTTCAAAAGTGTTAGATGTTAAGGACATGTGGTTTACTTGAGCCACATAGTGCTCTGTATATTCATTTTTGAGTTCTGGGTGCGATCCTCTGACACAATAGCCGAAGGGACCTTTCATGAGTTGCAATTTCCCTACAGTTTTAACAGTTGTAGGAATGATGTCACAACTGTCAGCACCAATCAAAAGATCAACTCTCCCATGAGGACGGAAAATATGCATTGACTGAGAAACTCCTAACTGAGAAAGAATTATGTCCATAGGGACTGGATTAACTTCTGAAGTGATTTCATCCATTCCTACACATTGTATTAAATATTGTTTACCTGTCTCATCTACAAGAGGCATTTTATACATTTTAGTGAATACAGTATCACTTACATTTCCAACTGTTGTCATAGTGATGTTATATGGTGTGCCACATAATCCTAAGTCCCGTGCTTTGCGATGAGTCACCAAGCTACTTGTACTGCCGGGATCAAAAAGAGTTACTAATGAGTCATCTTTACAGTTAACTTGACCAATCATCAGCAAAGTACAACCATCTGACTTGTTGGTGTGAATATTAATATCATTTTGATAAAGCAAATAGTGAAGTCTCGGATGATGTGGCTTACCACAAACATTACCATTTCCTAACTTCATGTAGCAACTGCGTTTTTCCTGACAATCCTTAGAACTGTGTCCCATTGCCAAACAGTGAAAACAAACATGGTTCTTCCGTAAAACCTCCATCTTGTTTGAGGGTTCCAAATTATGAAATGTGTTACAGCGACTGATAGTGTGCGAATCAGAATTGTGATACCAACAAAAGTTGGGGTTTCCGTAGTTTTGTCTATGACGTCCAACCTGTGAACCCCCACTAGATAGTGTTTGAGTGAACTTCTGCATTATACTTTCCATGTTAGCCTGATGTTCTGCTTGTTGAAGTTGCAACTTTTGCAATGTTCTCATAATTTGACTGTCATCCTCTTTTACCTCTACACTATGAACAGTAGCCTTGGAATTATGTGACCTCTTACGAACATCTTTGTCTATATAATCAAGGACATTCTTTTCTTCCTTCAAATACTTTAACAACTCAGGAAAAGCATTTACTTTATTTGACAGATTTTGGTAGATCTTAGTCCACTCTCTTTTTTGTTGGGGTGGAAGTATTTTCTCAATTAAGCTTATCACAATTACAGTGGACATCTGTACTTCTAAATTATTTTTACTCATGTCAGTCCAGTACTTTTCTATGACTTCCACGGTTTCTACAAATTTACCAGTATTGCCTTCAGCAATTGGCTTTAATTCTTGCAGTTGGTTGATAACAGTATCTGTCAATCTAACTGGATCAGCATACCTTTGGTCAAGACGACGGAACATTTCCTTGTAATCATCATCTACTCCATGTACTACACTTAGCGCTTCACCTGATAAGCACTGTTTTAAGGCAAAGGCATTTTCCCCATAATTGACAGTCATTATTTTATCATAGTTGCTGCGAAATGTCTGGTATTGGCGTATGTCACCTTCAAATTTAGGAGGTTCTATTGGCTTCACCTTAACCTTAGTTGCACTATCTGTTAAGGCTGTCTCCTTTTCCTTTTTACATAGCTGTAATAAAGTCTCACAAGCACCTGTCTTCAACAATTCTGCCTGAACTATATACTGTTCTTCATTCTTAAGTTTTCCATTAAAGTCCTCCTCCTCTTGATCACTCTCACATAATGCGTCCATCACATCCTCGTGTCGTCTCTCGAGTTCCCGAAAAGCGTCCTTTACTTCCTCATAATAATCCTCAATAATGCTAGATGGCTTACCCTGCTTCACTTGCTCAGAGAGTAGGTTACACTTCCTAGTTAGCTTTCCACGGGCTGTCCCTCGTAGTCTCCGTCGGCGCTCAAGGTCCTCCGTCTTGGGCATGGTTGTGGTTGTTGTTGGAATGTAGCGTTAGGGCAATCCACAGGCGAGCAATGTGTTGCAACATTTATTGTAGCGTTCCAACCTGTGGGTCCAGGATAAATCAGCCCGATACCAAATCATGGTAAAATCATATGAGCGTAGAAACACTAAAAATACAAAAATAATCACTACATAACATGATCAGACCTTGAATAGTTCCCATGTACCTCATAGTATAATAAGTACAGAAATCACAAAAATATCTCTGCAGTTCACAATATGATAAACCTCCCAAACAATGGATAAATACCCTGTGTGACTCACATCATTATAAAGCTCAGAAAATCCTCATACATATCACTGTAAATCATAGCATGACAAAAATCACACAAATACACAATAACCATAACACTCACAACATTGCCAGCGTCAGTTGTGTTGAAAATACTATGGCGTGGAATCCCCAACAGCCGGATACGTCACTGGTGCTTTGATAATTGATAGGTAATCCACTGACGTCTCACTTTCATAACCCTACAAACCACAGACATGTCAATATCTCATTCCCTGATCATATGATTAGTATAATTTAATAAACACAATCATAGGCACTAATAACCCATGATTGATAACAAGTGGTACAGAAATAATGTTGAGCACATGAAGCAAATTGTAACTACTATGAAGATAACCCTGAACAATAATCATGTAAAGGTTATAACACTTACAGTCTATAGAACAGGAGGGGCGACCTTATTCCCGAGTCCTACGAGGGAGACCCGTAGCTAGCAAACCGTCTCCACTTGTCTCACTCTCCTGACTGTCAGTGTCTATATCAGGCCGCGCGGGCCTCCACAACAACCGTGTGCCACTCCGCATAAACTATACTCTTTAACAAATCCATTGTAGTCTACTTATACAGTATTTTTATCACATCAAATATCAAATACACAATTTACGGACAAATACATACATAGTTGGTGTAAACTCGTTCAGCATACAATAAGAAGTATATTAAGAGAAATAAAACAAATAATATTGGAACCATACCACTGACGGGTAGCACGAACGTAAAATAAACTTAACTTAACATGCGCATAATCATGTTACAATATGTCAGGGAGAATGAACAAGAGAACAAAAAGAAAAATAATGATAAAAAAAAAACACTTACAATGCTACTAAGGAAGAAAGGAATAAATAGTAAAGAAAAAGGACAAGAGTAAGTAAAAGGAAGTAGGTGAAAAGGTAAATCAAAGAACGAAATAATGAAAGAGCTACACATGAACAATGAATGAACGAGGTGGACGAATAAATGATACGAAACGATAAGAATGAGTAAAGAAATCTAATAAAAAAGTAAATCAGAGTAAGGCTCACAGCTCTTATCCACACACACACACACACACACACACACACACACACGGGATACAGCAGGACGTTGTTATTAGTACTAGTTAAGGTTCAATTCTCATCCTCCTCCTCCTGCCGCAGACTTCTTTCCTATACCCTTCGTTTGCCCCCTTCACCACCACCACCATCACCACCACCACCCCCACCACTACCACCGCCATCGCCGTCATTATCCACTTGCAATCTTCGTAACTCAAGTTCTCAGCCTGTATCTTGAAACGCTTTGTGTCAGTTCCACAGCCACCCTTTTTCGTTTGCCAGCTAACAAAATTACTTTAGGTTTGTTTAGGCCATTACCAATATGGGGAGCGTTTTGGTTAGGGAGCTTCGAAAAGACTGTGGAACTGGTTTTTTGTTCTTCCACCAGGACTGTTTTCAAAGGTTATATAAGTGATTAGTCGTGTTTTTTTTTTTTTTGCTTTTTTTTCCTCCTCGATGCTGAATTCTTGTTAACCTGTTACTAGAATCCCAAAAACAGCCTTGGAAACTCCGATGACTTTCATTATATATATATATATATATATATATATATATATATATATATATATATATATATATATATATATATATATATATATATATATATATATATATATATATATATATATATATATATATATATATTATTGATTTATTACCATGAAGAGGTGTTTGAAAGTTCTGATGAAGTTCAACTAAACCATTACTGGAATTATAGAAACACCTTTGAACACAACAATAACAGCAACAACAATGGCAATAATAATAATAATAATAATAATAATAATAATAATAATAATAATAATAATAATAATAATATAATAATAATAATAATAATAATAATAATAATAATAATAATAATAACAACAACAACAACAACAACAACAACAACAACAACAACAACAACAACAACAACAACAACAACAACAACAACAACAACTACTACTACTACTACTACTACTATTACTACTACTACTACTACTACTTTTACTACCACAACTACTACTACTACTACTACTACTTCTGCTGCTGCTGCTGCTGCTGCTGCTGCTGCTGCTGGAGTCAATAGCAGTGCACCTGTCAGCACACCACAGCGCCACAAAGTCTTCCCGCTAAGCAGCAAGTTATGTACGCAGGAGTCATTCATCACCCAATTCTGGCTGCTTAAAGTGACGACCAACTCTCGGCAGCTACCACAGTACTGTCACCACCACCACCACCAGCGCCGCCACCACTAAAAGCGCCACTACCACCGCCACCTCTACCACCACCACCTCTACCACCACCACCACTACCAGCGCCACTATTACTGCCACCATCACCACCACCATCACCAACACTATTACAGTCATGATAATTACTGTTGTTACTACTACTGCCTCCACTGTTACATCTATCACAATCCACTGCCACCTATGCTACTACTACTACTGCTGCTACTACTACTACTACTACTACTACTACTACTACTACTACTACCACTACTACTAATTATTACTACTTCTACTGCTACAACAGCATCAACAATAACAACAACATCAACAACAATCACTACTACTACTACTACTACTACTACTACTACTACTACTACTACTACTACTACTAGTGCTACTGCTGCTGCTGGTTCTGCTCCGGGTAAGAGAGGACGTTTAAAGAAAATGAAAACCTGGAATCTCTCTCTCTCTCTCTCTCTCTCTCTCTCTCTCTCTCTCTCTCTCTCTCTCTCTCTCTCCTCTCTCTCTCTCTCTCTCTCTCTCTCTCTTATAAACGCACACAATGACCACCACTACCACTACCACGACCCTAAAAAGCGTATCAGAGGCCGGTTGTACGACCTCTCTCTCTCTCTCTCTCTCTCTCTCTCTCTCTCTCTCTCTCTCTCTCTCTCTCTCTCTCTCTCTCTCTCTCTCTCTCTCTCTCTCTCTCTCTCTCTTATGAAATTGGTGACGATGCACGGCGGGGCGGGCGCGGGTGTCTCCTTTTTTGTGCACCAGGAGGAGGAGGAGGAGGAGGAATAGGAGGAGGACCGGATGGCAAAAGTAGGATGTGGGTGTCGGAAAATAAGAGCAGCGGGCGTGGCATGGGCGTGGAACTAGGATTTGGTTCGATACTCGTGGTCTGGGCGGCGGCGGGCGGGAGGCGACAGGTGTGAGGTGGGGGTTAGGAAGGTAGAGGATATAACAGCCGGACAGATGTTGTGTCTGGGCAGGTGCGCGGGGACTCTCGGGATGGTGTGGCTGGTTGGGGACCTTTATTACTACTGGCGGTATCAGGAATATACTCAGGGATTTACGTTCATGCCTAAGTTAAGGACTTTTAAGTTTCCCTGGGGCTTCTTTTCCTTAAGTTCTGGTTTCTTACGCTGGGGCTAAGTTGCGAGACCAGGGGCTGAGGTACAAGACTAGGGGCTACGTTTAGGGGGCTAAGGTAAGGGTTAAGTTAAGTTTTCATTGGCTCTTCTGTAAATTAAGTTCTAGTTGGTGTCTTACTCTGGGAATAAGTTAAGAACAAGATCAGGGGCCGATTTACGAGACCAGGGCTAATTTCAAGGGTTAATTTAAGTTTGCCTGGGTGTTCAGTCAGTTTTATTCCCGTGGGTCTTCTGTAGGCTACATTTTTTTTTTTTTTTGCTCTGAAGTTAAGCTATGAAACGAGGGGCTATGTAAGGGATTTTGTTACGTCTCTTTGGGTATAGTTTAGGCTAAATTCTATGATTAATTTACAAGATCAGGGGTTAAGTTTTCCTGGGTCTTCCGTAAGTCAAATTCTGGTCTCTTTTCTGGGACTTAGTTAGAAGATCACTAACTGAGTTCACGGGGTAAGTTAAGTTTTCCTAGAGCGTTCGTAGATTGTTAAGTTCTATTCTGTTACTCTGTTTCTCGTTCTCACGTTGTCATTTTCAGGGTAACACAGGGA
>NC_087182.1:2323754-2326254 GCF_035594125.1 Scylla paramamosain
AAACTCTCTCTCTCTCTCTCTCTCTCTCTCTCTCTCTCTCTCTCTCTCTCTCTCTCTCTCTCTCTCTCTCTCTCTCTGCTTGTCTGTCTTCCTCAACCCCGAGGGAAAAAGAAAACGAGATGAGGTGATTAAAGAAAACATACTGCGGTGCCAACTGGTGCAGACAAAACGGAGATAATTATACCACGGTCAATGAGAAGCTTGCAAAACATTTCCTGAACAAGAGAGAAGCGTTCCTTACTAATGGGACGAGAATCTGGGCTTACTTTGGCAACACGTGGCTTTGAGACTGAATGGGGGCAGGGAGAGTCTTCACTAACACTGGGATGGGAACTGCTTGGATCTTCTTTGGGAACACGTAGCTTTGGGACTGAATGGAAGCAGAGGGAGTCTGTACTAACACTGGAGCGGAAACTTGGGTATATTTAAGGGAAATGGCTGAGTCTTCTTTAGGGAACAGGTGGCTTTGGGACTGAATGTAAGCTAGGGGATTCTTTACTAACACTGGGACATGAACTTGGGAGGAGAAAACGGGAGAAAACATAGAAAAACAAAGAATAAAACAAATATTCCACGGTGGAAAACGAAAAAAAGACAAGACCAAAAAGAAACAAATACCTACTACGATATTGGAACAAGGGAAGACGTGATAAAAAAAAAAAAGAGGGATAAAAAATAAATAGAGCACAGACTTCAAAAAATGACAAGTGGCAGCATTCAAGCACAAGTAAACATGTTCGAATCCTCTTTACCTTGACATCAGCGCATCAACAGCACCGCCACCACCAGTCGCTGCCAGCCTCACGTCAGCACTCAGCCTGGGGAGAGAATAAACAATAAGTATCATAAAGTTGGCGAAGTTTCACGGTGTCTTCCTGCTTATGGGCTTGCGAACTGAGTAATCTCCCTCGATTTACGAACAAATGGCTGGCTGTTTGTATTATATGGGAAGTGGGAAAATATAAATCATAATCTTGTGGTTTGTGAAATTTCATGGCGTGTTTCCTCTCCTCGACTTACGAACTGAGTCTTCCTTCTCGATTTACGAACAAAATGATTGCCTGTTCGTATTTTATAGAGAATGGAGAAAATAAACATGAAAATATTGAGGTTTACAAAATTCAACTTCGTTTTTCACATTCCTCGACTTACGAACTGAATAATCATCCTCTATTTACGAACTGAGTGTCAGCTAATTCGAATTTTAAGGTAAAGACAGAATGGGTAAAATAAACATGAAAATATTGAGGTTTAGAAAATTCCACTTCGTTTTTCGCATTCCTCGACTTACGAACTCAGTAATCCTCCTCTATTTACGAGCCGAGCGACACCTAATTCGCACTACAGGGTACTAGTAAACAATAGGCAAAATAAATACCATAATCTTGAGGTTTGCAAAATTTCACTGCCTTTTCCTTCTCTTTCATCTTGAGGTTTGCAAAATTTCACTGCCTTTTCCTTCTCTTTCCTTTACAAACCGTGTCATCCTCCTCGATTTAAGAACTGACGCTCAGCTGATTCGAATGTATTACAGGGTAACGACTGAGAATGAACAAAATAAATATCATGATTTTGAAGTTTACATAACATTTTACTTCGTTTTTTCATTCCTCGGCTTACAAAAAGGCCTAAGTCATCCTCTTTCACATACGAACTGAGTCACTGCTTGTCAACGGTAGAATAACCAGAATAAGTATTATTATCTTAAGGTCTGTAAAATATCACGGCATTTTTCCCCTAAATGGTTAACAAACCGACTCACCTTCCTCAATTTACGAACCGAGACACTGCTTCTTTGCACTGCAGGTTAACGGTAGGGTAAGCAGAATAAGGACCGCAAACTAAAGAATTATAAAATATCACTGCATTTTCACTCTCTTTGCTTTACGAAGTGAATCACTGCTTTATTCCTAACATTAGGTAAAAGTAGAAAGCAGGATAAACACCAAAATCGTGAGGTTTTGCTGAATTCCACAGTGGTTTCAAACTCCTCTCTTCACGGACCACCCTCTCCGGTTTACGAACTGCTTGAGTCACAACTTAGTCACATTATTGAGCGACGGTGGAAAGTGGAGCGCCTGTAGGGAAGGATGAACGAATGTGTGTGTGTGTGTGTGTGTGTGTGTGTGTGTGTGTGTGTGTGTGTGTGTGTGTGTGTGTGTGTTTGTATGTTATTGAGGTAAACCATGTGGTGAAGTAGAAAACTGGAGTAAATAAAGAAAAAAAAAAGAAAATCATAAATACTTGAAAATGAAACGGTAAAATAAAGGATTTCTTTTTTAAATCGCTGAAATATCTGAAAATGAAAAGAAAGTAAAATAATATTGTAGAAAATATATTACGGAATCCTTTTTTTGTAAGCTCTCTCTCTCTCTCTCTCTCTCTCTCTCTCTCTCTCTCTCTCTCTCTCTCTCTCTCTCTCTCTCTCTCTCTCTCTCTCTCTCTCTCTCTATCTATCTATCTATCTATCTACCTGTCTCTGTCTCTAAGTTGCTTGAAG
>NC_087182.1:2331254-2333754 GCF_035594125.1 Scylla paramamosain
AGGAATATATTTTTACATGTTATTTTCGTAGGAGCTGAGATGCATGGCAGGAGCGAGGTGGCAAGACGGGAGGTTTAGCAGTGAGGTGGCGGAGATGTGTGGAGTTGAAGACCTTTCTGTTGAGCTGAGGAAGAGAAGAGTGAGATGGTTCGGACACGTGAGAAGGGTGGAGGGAGGGGTGTTGAGCGAGGTGGAGGAAGTGAGGGTTGGAGGCCGACGGCCGGTGGGAAGGCCAAAGAAAAAATGGAGGAATTGTGTGACAGAGGATGTGAATTTGTTGGGAATAGAAGAACATATGGCACAAGATCGCCAGTTGTGGAGAGCAGTCATCGCCCGTCCAACCTCACCTTAATGGGAAAATGCGGATGTTAAACGAAAATGATGATGATAATGATTTTAGCAGGAGCTCTCTACTCGTTTCTGTTTCTGTTCCTTCCAGCGACTTGTACTATTTCCAAAGACCAGTAGCAAGACAATTCCGAAAATTAATTGGACAACTTTTATTTTTATCTATCTATGTTATAATAATTATCTGTTTTATTATTATTTTTTTTTTTCACGTATTAGAAGCCGCACGTTAGGCGCTTTTTTACCCCATTTTGTGTACCCTTGGCTAGCCTCCTAGTCTCTTTGATACGTAAAAGTGAATAAGTAAACAAATAAACAATCAGGTAAATAAATAAATAAGTTGGTAAATAAATAAACAAATAAATAAATTACATGTTATCTGATTTTTACCACAAATACGAATCACTTCAGGTTCACAAAGGATCCATCGCAGAAGCAAAGCCAGGAACCGAAACCCTCCCGCCCTCCCGCCGGTGTGGCTGGCGAAGGATCTGAGGAAGTGACGAGTCCCGCTCCTAACCTGTTCTCTTTATTTTTTTATATGCGTGAGGTCGGTCAAGGGCACAAAAGAGAGAGAGAGAGAGAGAGAGAGAGAGAGAGAGAGAGAGAGAGAGAGAGAGAGAGAGAGAGAGAGAGAGAGAGAGAGAGAGAGAGAGAGAGAGAGAGAGAGAGAGAGAGAGAGAGAGAGAGAGAGAGAGAGAGAGAGAGAGAGAGAGAGAGAGAGAGAGAGAGAGAGAGAGAGAGAGAGACCTCTAATTTGCTGCTTCAACAAGTCACAGTTGAACAGATTGAAAAAAAAAAAGAAAAAGAAAAAAAAAGAAGATAACCTCCTCTCTTGAAGCAGTGAACCGTGGACTTTCTTGCCGTGGTAAAACGTGAAGCACACGCCTCTGACATGCATTAAGCTAATTGAGTTAACGCACAGCAGCAAGGCACCAAATGCTACTCCATAACGTATGTTTGTCAAAAAAGTTCATCTCCTCTTGAAACGGTGAACCGTCGACTTTCTTCTCGTGGTAATGAGTGAAGAACACGCCTCTAACATGCATTAGTCACGGGAATTGAGTTAACACACTGCAACAAGGCGCTCAATATTACTCTAAGTATGATAAAATATGTTCATGATAAAAAGAAATTCATCATATTTATACCCAGAAATAGTCTAGTAATGTGAAATGCACCTTAACTATCTACGTAAACTAAGTTGCGCAATATGGTAATAGCCACGGCACAGTTTGAGATTCAGGGTATACTGAAGTCAATCCTACACAAGTCTATCTCTCTTTGAACACGAGCCGATACGTTTTCTTTGATGCCCAAGCACCCTCGCCTCTTAACGGTCAACTCTTCCTTTCTACTCGTCATTACACTGCAGTAAGAAAGTTTATTATGATGCTGCTAGGCTGATTATGCAGAGTAAAAAAGAAAGAAAGAAAATAAAGACGAAGATAAATAAGAATGATGAGTTTGTTTACGAGTGAAATTAACTGTTTGTTATCTATCACCTTCATTTTGTTTTCCTCCTCTTTCTCTTCTTTTCCTTTCTCTTCTCTTTCATCTTTTTTCTCTTTTTTCCTCCTCCTCCCAACCTTCTCTCCGTTATCATCTTTCTCTTTTCGCTCTTTTTCCTCTTCCTCCTCCTCCTCCTCCTTCCTCGCCTCATCTTCCTCTTCTTTTTTCTCCTTTTACTTATCTTCTTCCTCTTTCCCCTCCTCTTTTTTTCTTTTTCCTCCTACTCCTTCCTCCTTATATTCTACTTTTCTTTTTCTTTGTATTCCTCTTCCTCTTCCTGGTCCTCCTTCCTCCCATCTCCTCCTCGTCCTTCTACTCTTCATCTTTCCCTCCCTCCTCTTCTTCCCTTTTTTTTTCTTTTCCTCGATTGAAAATACACAACATTAAACTTGTAAGCTTAATAAGACCAATCTAAATGAGAGACCACGTAGAAAATATACCATAAAAAAAAAAGAGAATAAATAAATAAACACTGAAACTAATACAGTACCTAGACTGTGTGTGTGTGTGTGTGTGTGTGTGTGTGTGTGTGTGTGTGTGTGTGTGTGTGTGTGTGTGTGTGTGTGTGTGTGTGTGTGTGTGTGTGTGTGTGTGTGTGTGTGTGTGTGTGTGTCCTCCTTCTCACCTCAGCCAACTGTTG
>NC_087182.1:2338754-2446254 GCF_035594125.1 Scylla paramamosain
CCCCGATATTTCCTTATGTTCCCCACAAATCATTCTTCTTCCTCCTTTTCCTCCTTCTGTTTATGTCTTCCTGTTCATATGTCTCTTTTTTTTTCCCCTAATTTATTTTAGTACATCTTCATCTTCCTCTTTTTCCCTTTCTCGTTACTGTGATTTCTATGTTTTGTCTCTTTTTTCTCTAAGCATCTCATGTTTTTCCTTCTGCTTACCACCACCACCACCACCACCATTACCACCACCACCACTACCTCAAAAACCAATCATCTCTCTAACTTATTTATGTTCATCCTCTCCTGAAGTGAAACCCTCTCATTACCACGCCCTTACACCTCCTCCTTCACCCCTTTCCTCCTCCTCCTCCTCTTCCTCCTCCTACAATCCTTACCACTCGCAGACAAGTCAATAATAAAAGTAATGATAAATGTAATGAGGAGTATAAAGAGAATATCAAGACAAATAAGAAGAGGAGGAGGAGGAGGAGGAGGAGGAGGAGGAGGAGGAGGAGGAGGAGGAGGAGGAGGAGGAGAACAACAACAACAAAGAGAACAAGAAAAGAAAGAGAAGGAGGACGAGGAGTAGCAGAAGAGGAAGAAGAAAAAGAAGAAAAAAAGTTAGAGAGAAGACAAATAGCACCACCACCACCACCACCACCACCACCAAACAACAACAACAACAACAACAACAACAACAATTTGCATACTCGTGTCATGATGCACTTTGTTCTTCCATTGTTTACTCAGATTCATGATGGTGAGGAGGGAGAGACCGGAGGGAGAGAAGGAGGAGAGAAGGGATAGGAGAGAAGAAGGGAGAGAGAATAGGGGACAGGGAGGAAGGGAGGGAAGAAGGGAGGGGATAAAAGTTGGTTCACCCACTTTTTTTTTTTACGTATAGTTTAAGAATGTCAGCGATGTTGATGCTTCTCTCTCTCTCTCTCTCTCTCTCTCTCTCTCTCTCTCTCTCTCTCTCTCTCTCTCTCTCTCTCTCTCTCTCTCTTTCTCTCTCTGTGTGTGTGTGTGTGTGTGTGTGTGTGTGTGTGTGTGTGTTTTAAAACAAAGGTTGAGAGAGAGAGAGAGAGAGAGAGAGAGAGAGAGAGAGAGAGAGAGAGAGAGAGAGAGAGAGAGAGAGAGAGAGAGAGAGAGAGAGAGAGAGAGAGAGAGAGCACACGGATGGAGTGCAAAATGAGTAGACAAATTAAGATGAGAAAGGGAGGAGGAAGGGAAGGGAGGGAGGGAGAGAGAGAGAGAGAGAGAGAGAGAGAGAGAGAGAGAGAGAGAGAGAGAGAGAGAGAGAGAGAGAGAGAGAGAGAGAGAGAGAGAGAGAGAGAGAGAGAGTTAAAGAATAACCTAAACTCAGCAGCACGATGTGGGTCACTTCACTCCCTCCCTCCCTCCCTCCCTCCCTCCCTTATTCCCTCCTTTCTTCCCTCCCTTTCTGACCTAACGAAGGAACTCTATCATCAGACCTGTTTGGAGGAGGAGGAGGAGGAGGAGGAGGAGGAGGAGGAGGAGGAGGAGGAGGCGTAAAAATAATATATGCGTATCTTCAATCATGCTTATAAATCAGTCAGTATACAAAAGACATAGAAAACATCACAAATCTTCATAACACACGCTACAAAAACAAGAGGGAAATGTAAAGAAAGAAGAAAAGAGACAAACCTACCCTAACCTAACCTAACCTAACCTAACCCTAACCTAACCCTAACGTAACCTAACCTAACCTACGTAACTTAACCTAAACTAGCCTAACATCCTATTTTGATTATTTTACTACTACTACTACTACTACTACTACTACTACTGAGAAGAAGAAGTGAACAGAACAGGAAACAGAATTTATGACTCGAAAAAAAAAAGGCCTTTATTTATTTATTGCTATGATAGAATAAACTGACTCCCCTACTAACAAACCTGCTTTATATATTATAGAAACTGGATCCTATTTTTTACTCTCTCTCTCTCTCTCTCTCTCTCTCTCTCTCTCTCTCTCTCTCTCTCTCTCTCTCTCTCTCTCTCTCTCTCTCTCACCTGTACCTACACATCTGTATCCTGCCATAATTTTGCGTCTCGTGTTTACCTGGTGACTCACGCAGGTAAAGGAGATTAACAATAAGGACCAGGTGACTTACGAAATAAGGACCAGGTGACTTACGAATACACAAGGCGGCTCTATGCGACGAGTGACATGGTACGTACACACACACACACACACACACACACACACACACACACACACACACACACACACACACACACACACACACACACAAAAAAAAAAAAAAAAAAAAAAAAAAACTACTTCAAAATCTCACGTAACGAGAACTTAGTGAGTTTCAAATGTAAAGAAGTGAAGCTTTGAGTCATTTTAACCATAAGACAAAAAATAAAATACAATAAAATAAATAAATAAATACTACTACTACTAATAATAATAATAAAAAGTTAGCTGCAATACAAAAGAAAACAAAAATTAAGGGATGAATTTTAAGGTCATTCTAAACAAGTTTTCATTAGTGACAAAAAAATTATACTGCCTACCATTAAATTATTTGCCTTCTTCTCTTCACCTCCCTCCCAAGTTAGTCGATTCTGTAATCATACTGACACACCCTGCTAACAACACCCATAGGAGTCACCAGTACCTTCTAAACTTATTCTTCACCACATCAAGGTGCACGGTGGGGACTGCCTCCTTAATTAGCTGCTTCGTGTTATCTCATTCAATTATCATCTTTCTCTTCTGTACCTGTCTCCTTTTCCTTCCAATTATCTTTTCCTATCTTTCATTCAATTATTGCCTCTCTCTTTTTCTCTTTCTTCTTCCTCATTATCTCTCTTTTCCTTCTAATTATCTCTTCCTATCTCTCGTTTAATTATTGTCTCTATTTCTTCTCCCTGTCTCCCTTCTCGTTCTTATTGTCTCGTCTCATCTTTCTTTCAATACTTATCTTTCCTCTTCTCTCTCATTATCTCCTTTTCTTTTAATTATATCTCTTCCTATCTCTCATTCAATTATTGTCTCTCTTTTACCTCACAGTCTCCCTTTCCTTACAATTACTTGTCTTGTTCTTTCTTTACTTCCTTTATTGCTTCCTTTCCATTCTTTTTTTCTCGTCTGGGTTTCTCTCTCATTTCTTATCTGCTTATTATTATCTACTTATTATTCTCCCCCCCTCTCTCTCTCTCTCTATCGAACTGGAATTTTAACTTGAGGTAACACTGCATCCTTGAGGCGAGGGCGGGGTCATGCCCTACTCTCTCTCTCTCTCTCTCTCTCTCTCTCTCTCTCTCTCTCTCTCTCTCTCTCTCTCTCTCTCTCTCTCTGAAGGGAGAAGAGGTGAAGAGAATAACAAGTATGCACGGGACAGTTGAGGAGAGAGCTAAGGACAGGAAAGGGAGGGAGAGAAGGAGACAAAGAGAGGGAATGCATGGTTAGCTGGAGGGAAGGATGAAGGGAAGGATGGAGGGAAGGCCGGAGGGAAGGAGGGAGAGAAGGGGGGGTAAGGGAAGTACCGTTAGGGAGGGACAAGAAGGGAGGAACCGGTAAGCGTGAGACACTTGGAGAGACGGAGGGACAGACGAGAGAGAGAGAGAGAGAGAGAGAGAGAGAGAGAGAGAGAGAGAGAGAGAGAGGAGAGAGAGAGAGAGAGGAGAGAGAGAGAGAGTCAATGGAATGTCGTTTGCTTCTTTTTCTGATTATTACTGAGAGAAGATAAATTTGTCTTTACTATACGTCTTTGATAGTGTAAAGCTGTGTGTGTGTGTGTGTGTGTGTGTGTGTGTGTGTGTGTGTGTGTGTGTGTGTGTAGAAATGTGGGAGAATGTGGCTAATCCAGATCCACTGTGTATGTGTGTGTGTGTGCGTGTGTGTGTGTAGAAGTGTGGGAGAATGTGGCTAATCCAGATCCACTGTGTATGTGTGTGTGTGTGTGTGTGTGTGTGTGTGTGTGTGTGTGTGTGTGTGTGTGTGTGTGTGAACCTATCAAGCTAATGTGTCTCTTTTATTGTCCATCCGTCTGTCAATCTGTTTCCTTCCTTGTGCATCCGCCTGTCTGTCTATCTGTCTGCCTGTTACTTCACCTGTCAGTTTACATAAGGTGGGATGTGAACGTGTTTCCTTGTTTCACACACACACACACACACACACACACACACACACACTTGTCACCTGAAACTCACCTATCAATTATAACACTTTACTCTCTTTCCTATTTTACAAGTACAATTCCAATGCACTTTGAAATATTCGTACCCAAACACCTCTTCCTATACTTTTTATTTCCATTCCAACACCATTCATCCCCACCTCATCTTTAATTATGCCTTCTTGTTAAGCTCGTGTTCCTAGATTCTTCTGCGCATTTACGTAAGAGCACAAGAACATGAGAAAATAAGGGAAGCTGCAAGAATCCACCAGAAGCACACGTGGCAGTCCTAACATTAAACATACTTATCTCTACAGTCCTCGTTCATAAGTCTAGGTAATATTTAAAAGCTCCCTAACAACTCAGCATTTACTGATTACTGAGTTTGTTCCATTCGTCTACCACTCTGAGAACCAATGTCTCCGTATCTCTTACTTAAATCTAACTTAAGTCTAACTCTGTCAAGCTTAAACCCATCATTTCTCGTCCTATCCAGATTACTGACTGTGGTGTTGGGTTGTTTTGTGGCATGGTTCAATTATGTTCTGTCAGTTCGAATGCTTAGTTCGAACCAGAGTTGATGACGGGGTTACCAGGCAAATAAACGGAACTGGGCTTCCAGACGGTTGTACAGGTACTGCGCCGCTCTTTACCCTCCCGGCCTTGCGACCAGACACTATACTGACCCTGAGGATTTTGCTTATATAACCCTTACTGCCGACTCTACCTGACTTTTTACTATGTAGGAGGGGCCACGGGGGAAGGGCAACAAAATTAGAAGAAAGAATTGTTCCACTTAAGCGCCAGTCCCCACACAGTCAGAACCGCTCGTCAGAAATTGGGGAATAAATGTCTTGACTACTTTTTAACAAGCTCTAGTGGCTCTTTGGTTTTCAGAAGTGTTTCCGTGACTCTAGTATACTTTAAGGCTTTCATTGTCTTTTGGTGCATCTTTCCCCAATTACTAACCACTCTGAGGCCTCTTTTCTTGTTCTGCAGCCACCTACATGCATCGCACGGCCTAAAATTCGCAATATCTACTTTTTTTTATCCCCTTGTTTCTTGTAGACGCTTATAAAGAATCCATACATAGCTTTTAGTGATGTGAATTATTGTACGTATATAGCAGTGAAAGGGTTAAATACGTATTCTGCTCCACCAATGATAACACACCTGTAGGAACTTGACTGACCATCCTTGTATCCTTTGAAAGTAATATTAAAACAATACGTTAAAGGATGCTGGCTTTATTTCTACGCTTCCTTAGTTCCTTCACCCTTGTAGACGAAATGACCACGAAAGGACCTCCACACACGCACATACACGCACACAAACTCACGGATCTCACACAAATTACTGAGATTTTTCACACGCATACATTTGCATCTACACAAAGCAATAAGCATCTTTGCCAGCCTTCTTCTGTACCTTCCTTCCTTCCTCCTTTTTTTTTTTCTCTCTCTCTCCCTCTTTCTCTTTTATCCCATTCGCTTCTCTATCCTTCTTTTTGTCTATTTATTTTATTCCTTCTGTATTATTCAGTTTTTTTTTCTTTCCTTCCTCCTTCCTTTTATTTCCTCTATACTTGCAGCCTCCATGTTTTCTTCCTCCTCTTCTTTCGTATTCCTTTCATTTCTCCTCCTCCTTCTTTCGTGTATCTATTCTTCCTCTTCTTGTCTACTTCATCCTTCTCTTTCTACACTTCAGGAACACCCCTAAAAAGAGAGAGAGAGTCAGAGAGAGAGAGAGAGAGAGAGAGAGAGAGAGAGAGAGAGAGAGAGAGAGAGAGAGAGAGAGAGAGAGAGAGAGAGAGAGAGAGAGAGAGAGAGCCCTGCTGCCCCAGAACACACAACACGTGGCTACAATCACAACTCGCGAGTCCAGAATCACAACAATTTCCCAGCATCTATCATCCCCCCGCTTATAGAAAATGGGACACGGAAAGAAAACGGCGCTAAAATCTAGAGTACACTAGTGTAAATTCACAGTATCGTCAAAAACACACAGGAAAAAGAGAAAATGTAGATCCAAATAGGTGGTGAGGAAGAAGAAAAATAACAGGGAAATAAAGGAGGAAGTAGATAGTAAAGAAAAGAAAAAAAGCAAAACAAACTACTGTAAATTCACAATAAAAAAATAGAAAAAAATATATAAAAATAAGAATAGAAGAAGAAGAACCGAATAGGAGAAAAAAAGAAAAAGGAGAAAGTAAAGATAAGAGAGAGAGAAGCAAAAAAATAAGTAGACGAACATAAAAGATTAACGTAAATTCATTCATCTCCATTATTATCTTCCTCCTCCTCCTTCTCCTCCTCCTCCTCCTCCTCCTCCAGAAAAAAAAAAAAAGCAAGTATCCCGTTGTTTTCTTTTTTATCACTACCCAAGAGGAGGAGGAGGAGGAGGAGGAGGAGGAGGAGGAGGCATTTATCTATCAAGCAAAAACCCTGAAGCACACAATACTACTGATTCCCTATCGCGGCTAAGTATGGATTAATGATTCTGGGAAAGTGCTAATAACTAGTTTTCTTCTTTTTCCTCCTCCTCCTCCTCCTCCTCCTCCTCCTCCGTCTCCTCTCGTTTTCCTTGAAGCTTCCTGAAATTTATTTGTCATTGTGAACTAGTAAAATCGATCAATTCATTAATCAATAAAATAAATGAGAGAGAGAGAGAGAGAGAGAGAGAGAGAGAGAGAGAGAGAGAGAGAGAGAGAGAGAGAGAGAGAGAGAGAGAGAGAGAGAGAGAGAGAGAGAGAGAGAGACCAACATTTTCAGGGCAATTAACGGAGACCTATGCTAGAGGAGGAGGAGGAGGAGGAGGAGGAGGAGGAGGAGGAGGAGGAGGAGGAGGAGGAGGAGGAGGAGGAGGAGGCGGTTTTGAGGACAATTTACGGATATGGATGCTGAAAGAAAAGGAGGAGGAGGAGGAGGAGGAGGAGGAGGAGGAGGAGGAGGAGGAGGAGGCGGTTTTGAGGACAATTTACAGATATGGATGCTGAAAGAAAAGGAGGAGGAGGAGGAGGAGGAGGAGGAGGAGGAGGAGGAGGAGGAGGAGGAGGAGGAGGAAGGAGAACTAGACAAGACCTGATCACCATACACGCGTCACCATTACCCCCATCACCACCACCACCATCATCACTGGCTTCCGACACGTCTTCTTCTAATCAAAACAAGACACGGAGCGATTGAAAGTCTTGACATTTCCGTGTAATCTCTAAATTCGGGACGTCAGGAGGTAAAGAAGGTGTGGGAAGACTTGGAGGCGCGGATATGTAGGTGAAGGAACGGGGGAATGGGGAGTGACAGGCAGACGGTGAGGTGGGGGTGTCATTTTGTATGGGTCAGAGCAGGTAGGAGAAGTTGGTAAAAGAAAACGGTTATAATGGCAAGGGAGAGGTGTAGGGTGGGACAGTAAGCCCTCTAGTGTAGAAGGAGAAGGTCATTTTGTATAATCAGGGTAGGTAGTTAGGTTAGTAATGGCAAGGTATAGGGTGATTAAGGGTTAAGGAAGGTGGAAAGGCCAGGTAAAGGTTTGGGTAGGTGGAGGAAAGGGGTAATAACTGGAAGGGATATGTATAGCGGAATGTAAAGAGATGAGCATGGAATCAGGGAATAGGTGATTTTGTTTGAGTCTGGGTAGGTGGAGGAGTGAACAGTGATGGAATGGGGCAGGTATGGGATCAGGGAACAGGTGATTTTGTGTGGGTCAGGATAGGTGGAGGAATGGGCAGTAATGGAATGTGGATATGTATGGGGGTGACGTAAAGGGTGAGTTTGTGTGGAGTCAGTGAACGTGGAGGAAAGGGTAATGATGGAATGGGGGAAGGTATGGGGTGATTTAAAGGATAATTTTGTATGGGTCAAGGTAACACTATGAATCAGCTCTGGCAACATTAATCGAGAGTGTAACTGAAAACACCTCAATTATAAAGAAAAATCTGGGAGGTGGCAAGAACACTGAGGGCACCAGTCGGCTGCCCTGCCTTGGGGCGTGGGTGGGGGAGGTGCCTACAGCTAAGCAGAGGAAGGCTTTAATCTGTCAGGCCAATCATGTTCTATCACTTCCTACACTGATCTACTGCAGATTAGCTACACTCATGACAAAGTTAATAAAGAGGTTAACAGAAGTAAATCACTTAGCTGCTTCATAATTCTAATAAAAAAGATAAAAAAACATTCTTCTCCGTAACTATTCATGGTTAATAGCTGAATCACATTCCTGATTCTTGTCCGCGCCAAGCTTGCTGTGAAAAATGAGACCATCAAAAGATACAACGACAATGACATGAGTTCGCCGCGTTTTTCTTGCGGCGACAAAGGAAAACACTTGAGTGACTCCTGACGCCGCAGTACAGCAGGATGGACCTCACACGTTAAGGAGTGATGTTCAGCCTGCAGAGAGGCCTTTGTAATGACATGCAGACGTTCTGACACAGGACACAGGACACGGCAGCTGCGGGGGCGGGTGATAAGCATGCACTGAGGGAGGGTGGGGCGAACGAGGATGCAATGCAAGGCAAGATCCTGTTGACGGAGTTCAGTACAAACAGGTGAGAGCGGCGTCCTACTGCCGGCATCCTCGTGACTTGGGTGGTGATGACCACGCCTGAGGTTCAATAATTAAATATAATGAAATTTAATAATACTTGATTTGAAAAAAAAAAAAAAAAAAAAATCCGCTCGCTGATAACGAACTGAAACTGAAAACAACAACAACAACAATAATAATAATAATAATAATAATAATAATAATAATAATAATAATAATAATAATAATAATAATAATGAAAATTACCTGAATCGGACTGAACTGAATATCAAAGAATATATATGACCTGATGGCTATGATTTGATATTAACTGATGGCCATTAACAAATAAAAAACTGATAAAATGATATTTTATTCTGCAATACACACTATCACGATCTTGTAATAATCAACTTTGAGCAAGACAGAGAGCATGCAGAGAGCAGGGCAGGACCTGCGTCGTCAGGGCAACGGGGGAATAACGTCTGAGTTCAATCAAAGAGCATTGGCGCTAAATGAAATAATGGTCGTAATTAAATCAACTGAAATACATTGGGAAAAAAAAAAAGCTGGACTGAAATTAAATTGAACTGACTGATTCGAAGTGATTCAAGTATACTAAGCCATTTACAAATCATCTGCATAAAGTTTCTGCGTTAACTTAGGTATGAAATTTGCTGTTTGTCCATCTTCTTTTCATCCTGCATACACTACTTGCTGCACCTCACAACCTTTCCCTTCTCCATGTTTTCTTTTTACTTTTACATCGTCTTTACCTGCACTGAGAACATTTCCTGACAAGACATTTCACTTAACAAACCAGAGCTGCTCGCTCCCATCCATCGCGCTTCTCCGCCACCACAAAGACCTAAGTCTGACCGCATCTTCCTGACAAAGAGAAAACAAGAATCGCCGCTTCTGTTCTCCGATAGCCTCTGATGCATGCACAGCCGCACACACAAACACACAAACACTGCCAATCATCCTGCGACCACAAGACAAGAATACAAGAGAGAGAAAAACACGGGGATCATAAAAACATGTAATACAAAGACAACAAAACAATTCAGCTACTTTTCCGCAAGACTCACTCGTACCTGTTAATATCACCACCACTGAACAAGCCGCGGCCACCAGGTAAGAGCGATAAGCTGATATAAAAGGGTAGATCAACGAGGCAAAAACGAGTAATTAGATACATGAGGAGGAGGAGGAGGAGGAGGAGGAGGAGGAGGAGAGGCAGGGGGAGGAGGAGGAGAAAATGTTGTTGATGATGATGATGATGATGATGATGATGATGATGAAGAGAAAGAACATCAACCACAACAACAGCAATAAAAACCACAACAAGGCCAAACAAAAAAACATCATGGTGAAAAAAAAAAAAAAAAAAATCGCCTTCACTTCATCCAATTGTCCCCCGAGAAAAGTAAAGAAAACGAGAATCAAACAAGAAGAAGAAAAGGAAAAAGAAGAAAACGACATCAGCATTATAATCATGAATTAGACTCAACTCTCAGCAAATATGATCCTCGCCGGCAGGAGGATGTGCCCAGCTATTACATACCACCTCCTGTACTACATACAATACATACATACACAACAATTTAACGCCAGCTCGGGCCTTCCTGCTCCCTATTGACATGCACCGTCAGGATTATCCAGAAAGGGGTGAATGCTGAGAGAAAACGTGTCTGCTGTCCTCTCTTAGAAGTGGGTTTTGAGACCATTGTTAATGCCAATGACGAGGAGATGGCGGAAGAAGATCAGGAAGAAGAGAAGGAGGTCGAGGAGGTTGGAGAATACAAAGCAATACAAAAGAAAAGTCCAAACAGTAATATCCCGAGGTCCTTATTAGGTTGTTTGGGTAACTATTTCAAGCTGTTGGTGGGAAAGACAGGATGCTACAGAAGGAAGAGTAGGAGGAGGAGGAAGAATACAAATGAATACAAAGGAAGACCAAACACCAATAGACCCTGAGTTCCTTACTTGGCTGTTTGGGTAACTATTCTACTCTATTAATGGGAGAGACAGGATAACACAGAAGAAGGCTCCTTCCCCCCTCCCTCCACCGCGGTAAGATTTTTATAAGGAGGTGAACAGAGAACAGTGGGATTTGATATCAGATATTTATCAAGACGATTTTTAAATGTTTCTATTGTATTCGAGCCCACTACGTTCAAGGGCAATCTGTTCCAAATATTTACGACACGGTTAGTGAAGAAATGCTTGGTCTCATTTGTCACAAAACGCTGAGCGTGTACCTTGAAACCGTTGTTTATAGTTGAGCTGGACTGGTGCATTGTGAACACATTTTCTGGTTTAACGTTCGATTTTGAAAACTTCGATGAGGTCACCTCTTATTTTGCGTCTAGTTAAGGAACACTGGTCTCTGTTCCTTGTTGTCCTCATAACATTTGTTTCTTAGTGTCGGTATATTGGTCTCTGTGTCGGTATATTGGTCTCTGTGTCGGTATATTGGTCTCTGTGTCGGTATATTGGTCTCTGTTCCTTGAGCTGGTCCTCATAACATTTGTTTCTTAGTGTCGGTATCATTTTCGTTGGCCTGCGCTGTATTTATTTCTAGTTTTCCGATGTCCTTCTTGTAACAGGATGACCAGAGTTGTACACAATACTCAAGATGTGGGCGTGTAAGTGAATTAAAAAGAGTAAGTATTAACTTTTCTGATTTAAAACTGAAAGTTCGACCGATAAACCCGACCAATTTATGAGCGGTTTTTGCTACTTCCGTTATTTGATTACAAGGTTTGAGGTCCTCTGAAATTATGACGCCTAAATCCTTCTCTTTATCAACACTACTTAATTCAGTGTTGCTCATGTATAGCTTTCATGCGATTGTTATTTCCACTATGTAATACGTGACATTTACCAAAGTTAAAATTCACTGGCCACGTTTCTGACCATTTAACCAGCTTGTTTAAAACGCTTTGAATGTGTTGGCGCCGGGATGCTGAGGAAGCTGCACTTACTATTCTTGTATCATCAGCAATTTTTTTATATTTTACAAGTAATTCCCTAGTCAATGTCATTTATCTATATCATATAAAGTATAGGACCAAGAACGGATCCTTGAGGAACGCCGTCTTTAACAGGAGGAGGAGGAGAAGGAGGAGGAAGAGAATTACATATACCGAAGAATCAGAATCAGGAGGAGGAGGATTACATATACCGAAGGATTTCTTCAGAAAATAAATCATTACAAACACAGGGTTAAGATAATATAAGGGATTACAAAAAATCATAAACACTGCAGGGGAAAAATAAGGAAGCACAAAGGACCACAAGCAAAAGGAAAAGGATTATAACACTGTACCACGTCTGCAATGATATTTATCTTAACGCATGAAGAAAACCGATGAAGACCACAACAATGAAACAAGAAAGAAAAGAAAACGAAAAGAAAACGCCAACTCATCTCTTCTCCCCCTTCGCTAATAAACAAAAAGGCTTCAAACCCATTAACCCAATCAACACTGATCTCTAATATCTGACAATTTTTACACCTTTAACTTAAGGATGCAAGCGTTGTGAAGACACCCAGCTAAGAGACACCCATGTTAAGGCCTTGCGCTGGCGTTGATGCGACAACCATAGAGAATGAGTGACGGAGCAGGGATGGACAGACGGCGGGAGACAAAGAAGGAGTGGACCGAGTGGCGTGGTGACTGTGAGGGAGGACAGGAGTGAATGAGAGATGCAGAGGGAGAGAGAGAGGCAGATTGGGGGAGGATGAAGAGAAAGGAGGAAAGAAGAGCGCATAATAGAATGACTGACGAAAAAATGCAAAAAAGGATGAAAAATACGTTCGAAAAAAAGAACGAAAAAAGGGAAAATAATATAATAAAGTGCACTAATATAAAAAAAAACCTGTTTTAACACTATACTGAGGTTGCTGAGGTTACGGCACACTTTCAATATTCACTGCAAAACCTGACTCACCGAAGACTGACCTGACTTAACACAGAACTAACTCGGTAAGGCACAAACAAATCTATACCGTAAAGGAAGGAAAACATTGACTGACTGACACAGATATTTTCCTTTTATGCTTCCACTCCAATTTATTCTTCCTTATAGCTACTCATTAGTGTCTAGATTCCACCTAAATCTATAAAGGGAAAACACTGCCTGACACAGATACTTTCCTCTTTTTTTTTTTTCTTCCGCTCTGTTTGTTCCTTTTTGTGCCACTTTTTTAAAATACTAGATTTCGTCTTCTAGAGTGTTTCTTTCTTTTTCTTTTTCAGAGATACCCCTCCTGCAGTGACATATATTCTCGAGGTTTTAGTGTTTCCAACGTCTCTCTCTCTCTCTCTCTCTCTCTCTCTCTCTCTCTCTCTCTCTCTCTCTCTCTCTCTCTCTCTCTCTCTCTCTCTCTCTCTCACAAGGTTACATTTAACTTATTTGTTCCATGTTTGGTCTTGTTCTTAAAGTTAATGTTGGGAAATGTTTACCCACGTGATCAGCAGCAACGTAACAGGTGGTGGTGGTGGTGGTGGTGGTGGTGGTGGTGGTGGTGGTGGTGGTGGTGGTGGTGGTGGTGGTGGTGGTGGTGATCGTGAAGAAGCACCAGTACAAGCACACACATATACACATACATACATGCATACATACATACAAAACAAGCTTTTATGACAACTAACCCCCCACCACTACCACCACCACCACCACCACCACCACCACCATGCACACCACTGACCTCTTTCCCTCACCACCACCGCCAACACACACACACACACACACACACACACACACACACACGCACACACACACACACACACACACACACACACACACACACACACACACACACACACACACACACACGCACACACAAGCGCAGCGGGATGATCGTGTGTACTGAAGGTGGCCCGACGTACGACTATTGCCTGCTAAAAATACATGCATAAATAAATAGAAAAATAACCATCAGAGAAAAGGTTTGCAGGTGGAATCCGTGAAGATCTTGTAACACTGCAGCTGATTGGGTGATGAATAGAATCTAATTGGCTTTACTCTTTGACTGCTAATTGGTACATCTTTCATTAATTACTAATCACTCTGAGGTATTTTTACTTGTTCTGCAGGCACTTCCAATCTCTAAACAGTGGAAATTACAAAATCTATTCTTTTTTTAGTCCCCTTCTTTCCTGTAGATGCTTGTAAAGAACCATGCATTACTTCTGGTGCTGTCATTATTTCGTATCGCAGTGAAAGGGTTAATGCAAGTTCCCTCTCATTAGTATTGTATAAATAAAATATGGTAGTTTTCTCTCCTTAGTGTTGCATGAATCACGAATAAGTATCAATAAACAATGACATCTAATACCCACTAGGAAGACGATACGAAGAAGCGTTTTTATTTATTTATTTTTATTTATTTATTTTATTTTTTTACGAGTTTGCAGGAGCACCGGTCAAGGGCGGGGGGGTGGGGGAGTCCACTGAGATGCCGGTCCCCAAAGTGGTCGGCAACAAACAAAAATGCAAGTGGTGATTATTACCGTGTAAACAATTGACCGAATACACGCCCAGAAACCGAACTTCCTATTGGCTGCTTCGCTCACGACTCTTCCAGCGATGTTACTCTTCGGTTAATTGCGCAGACGTGGTTTTCTTTTTTTTCCCGTTCATACACATATACACACACACGCAGGCGGGAGACGCAGTGAGCGATCAGTGTGCGTGGCGCTTCCTTGCAAGCTGCATGGCGGGTAAACATTCACTTCACGGGGCCTCGACCACTGCAGCCACCACCACCCGGTCGCCCCTCACTCTCAGCGTCAAGGATGCACCACGGCTAAGTACTGCATGGAATGGCTGCTTTTCTTTCTCTCTCTCTCTCTCTCATTTTACTTTATCTTGTTTAATTTATTTGTCTCTTCTTATGGTACTGCTTAGAAAGATAAATTCATTTCATCTTTTTATCTTTTTCTTTTTTTACAGTGCTAAGAATGACTTCTCTTTCTTCCTTTAACTTCTTTTCTTCTTGTTCCTTCTTTTCTTACGGTACTTTTCTTACGGTACTTTAACTTGTTTAACTTATTTGCCGCTTCTTTTCCAATGGTACTGCTTAGAAAGATAACTTCCTTTCTCTTTTTTCTATCTTTGTTTTCTTCTTTTTTTTTTTACGGTACTTTTTACAGTATTTTCACAGTAGTATCTTTATTTTATTTTTATTTCATTTGTTTTTTTGCAGTACCACTTAAAATGACTACTCTTCTTTCCTCCTTTTACCTTTTTTTTTACTTCTTTTCTTCATGTGCCTTCCTTCTTTTCTTACGGTGCTGCCTAAAATGATCACTCCCTTTCTCACCTTTTGCCTTGCTTTAACCTTTCTTCTTCGTGTTCTTTCTCCTTCTCTCACGGTGAAGTATTGCACAGAATAACTCCTCCAATTCTTCCTTTAAAATTGCTTAATGTTGCTTGTTTTTCTCTTAGTCTATATAATACTTCTAACATTTCCCTTACGCTCTTCTTATGTTTCTTCTTTCTTGGTCTTATGACATGAAGATCTATTAACATTTTATTTCATATTTATGTTTATATTCCGTTCATGTTTGTTTATTTTCTGAATACCTAATCGTACTTTTTTGTATTGTTCCCTCTAAATTGAACGAAGTCGGTTTAATTAGTTTTTTTTTTTTTTTTTATTTCCTAGGTAAGAGCGGATTCTTTCAATGTTTCTTTCAGTCATCTATATCTATACTTTTGTCTTTTTTCTTTTTATTCTCTTTCTTTTTAGCTGATCTTCCCTTATAAGGTATCTTGTCACATCCTTTCTCATACATTCCTTTTTCAATAAGTTCGGTTCAGCTTGGTAAAATTTAAGGGTGCGTGTTAGCTTTTGGTTATGTCACGCCCGAGGGTGCTTCGGTTGAAATCTTATGAAAAATCGCTGGAAATTGTTATAAAATCCTACGGTGCTTTTCGGCGGGTTTTCATTCCGTGACAAGCTACGTGACTGTGTGTTGACAAATTTCTGCCTTCGTATTTGCGTGACTTGTCTTGTGTGTTACCCCTGTATGCATGTATTTATTTACTTATCTATTTATTTACTCATGTATTCATTGATTTACTTAACTTGAGCCTCTTTGCTGACAAATTCTTGACTACGTATTTGCGTAACTTGTATTGTGTACGTTTATTTATTTACTTATCTGCCTATCTATCTATTAACTAATTTATCTACCTATTTTATTGATTTGCTTATTTTATCTATTATTATTATTATCATCACTGATTTATTTATATTCCATTTATCTATTTACAGTAATTTTTTTTAGATAGTGTCTTGCAAGAGTCAATCCTACACTTTGTCCACTATATTCGGTGTTTTCCCTTCACCTTAACTCTCTGATCTGGTAAATATTAATGGTCACGTTCTTGTAAAGGGAGTGTCGGTTATTCTCAAGATTTAGGTTCAGAGAAAGCGCAGGGAACGGACGTAAGGAAGGTTGATATAGTATTGGCAATAACTGCGCACACACACACACACACACACACACACACACACACACACACACACACACACACACACACACACACACACACACACACAGCACCATGACATCTCGGTAAGTAAAAAGCTTATGGGATTTTCCAGTTTTTTTTTACTAGGGTCTCTCTCTCTCTCTCTCTCTCTCTCTCTCTCTCTCTCTCTCTCTCTCTCTCTCTCTCTCTCTCTCTCTCTCTCTCTCTCTCTCTCTCTCTCTAATCATCGTCATAAAGCTCGTACTATTTTTGTAGAGAAGGAGCAGAAGGGAGAGGTTCACTTGCTAATCTGACGCCATAGCAGCAACATTCCAGCTATTACCAGCGAGGACAAGGACCAGAGACCAATACCACCACCACCACCACCACCACCACCACTTCCTTGTAGACTCGTAGTGGAAGGGAAAGGTTTACTTGTTAATTTGACCCCACAACAGTAACATCCCAGCCATTACCAGTGAGGACGAGGGACAGAAAACATCACCACCACCACCATCACCGTCGCTATAATCATCGTAACCATCATAATCACCATCAAAACTGTTCCAATTGACCTCGACGTGCGGCCTGAACAAAATTTCCTACTGTAGTCCAGAATGATAAGCATAAAACAGGGTACAAAAACAAGCACCACAATGTAATAAATTTTCCTCCCACTCCTCCTCCTCCGTCAGACAGGTTCCCGGCGGGTGATCTCTTTCTCTCTCTCTCTCTCTCTCTCTCTCTCTCTCTCTCTCTCTCTTCTCTCTCACTCGCTCTAATTTCCTCTATAATAGCAATGGTGGGTTGTGCTTGCCTTACATTCCGGCAACTAGACATAACCGGTTCCTCCTCCTCCTCTTCTTCATCGTTCACGTTAAAATAATGCTCCACTGGAGAGAAACTGATGTGTGTATGTGCGTTGCCTCCCCCTCCACCACCACCACCACCACCACCACCACCACTACCACCACCACCTCCTCCTCCTCCTCCTCCTACAAGTTAAAATAATTCCGAATCGGCGAGAATTGTACGTGTGTGTGTGTGTGTGTGTGTGTGTGTGTGTGTGTGTGTGTGTGTGTGTGTGTGTGTGTGTGTGTGTGTGTGTGTGAGGTAGACTTTGTTACACCTGAGAAAGAAGCTTATACGGGCAACAGGTAAGACAAGGTGGTGGTGTGGCAGGTGTTGGGAAAGCGTGTTTGTGTATCTGTGTGTCTGTGTTACATGTAGGGGGTTTGTGGGAGGGGAGGTTCCAGTGTTAGGCTGAGGGTGTTGGGAGTAATGTTCGGGGTTTGGAATGCGCTCCTGTTACCTTTTTGGAGAATTTATAGAGGTGTTCGTGAATAATTGGTGAATTTTGGATATAATGTTGTATATCATTAAATTTTGTGACCAATGATGATGATGACAAGAAAAGGACAACAAAAACAATGATAATAATAATAAGTAGAAGAGAGAGAGAGAGAGAGAGAGAGAGAGAGAGAGAGAGAGAGAGAGAGAGAGAGAGAGAGAGAGAGAGAGAGAGAGAGAGTGTGTGTGTGTGTGTGTGTGTGTACGCATTAATAAAAACAAAAAATACAACATTCTTTCGTTCAATATAAGGTATGCAATTTTTTTTCTCTCTTGACAGCTGTAATGACGCGGCGCCTCCTGCAATTACCTACTTAATTTTCTAGAGCTATAACTGCCACTGCTAACTTTCTCTTTCTTGTACACTGATCCATCCCAATGTACTTTTCTCTCCTTTTTTTTTTTTTTTGGGTGGGAGTCCGTAACTGAATCATGCAATCACCGCTCAGATAACATGCTGAGACGGATGGGAAAAAATACCACAATTTGAACGAACCGAAATATATTGATTAAATCTCCCGCTGCTCTCTCCCCCGCAAGGTAGTCTAGTCTAGTATTACACGTGTCACCTCGTAGCATTATGACTGGAAACTTTCATCATACACAAAAACCGAAGATTACTGTTTGCCTCACGCCGAATCCCAATACGGAAGCTTCATAGTGAATCAGGTTTAACGCGAAAGGTTTGCGAGTGGTCAATATGGAGTGAGAATTTTTCAAGTATCTTACTTTTTCACCAAATACTGCAACAGCCGCGTCCACTCTGCTCTCATCCATCCCTCGTTTTGCGTCAACACGAGCAAAGTAACGCATCTCATCTTTTTTTCTTTTTTTTTCAGACGAGGACCAATGGCAGACCAAAGACACGAAGCTACTTTGGCTTCACGCGCACCGGTGGGCGTTGGCGGCGGTGGTGGGAGTAGCGACGGTGGCGGCGTGGCTGGCGGCAACAGTGGTGGTCACAGCACTGGCGGCATCTCCAAAGCTGACACACGGCGACGAGGGTGTGTAGTGTACATCTCAAGCAGTCACGTAGTTTCATGTATATTTTTGATGTTCACACACACAAACACACACACACACACTCCTCACGACCTGGTGTTTCCTTAACAGACAGCGCCGGAGCAGGAGTGGGTCTACTACTGACGGGAACGCCCCTAGACGCTGACCTGCGGGCCGCCTTCCAGCTGGCAGCGCGCCGCAGCGGTGCAGGGGTGCCGCTGCTGGAGAGCGCCGCCGCAGAGACGGCCGAGGACGTGGTGGCGGCCTTCACGCAGCTGTGGGAGGTAGGCGTGAGAGTATTCCTGTCAGGCGGCGCTGCTACGTACACGGAGGCCTTGTGTCGACACCTGCAGCAGGCAGGGAAGGAGGCGCTGCTCGTGTCGCTCACAGCCGACGCTGACACTCCCTCCTGCAGCAGCAGCAACGGCAGCAGCAGTCTGCTGGCGTCTCTCTCCCCGCCGCCCGCCGCGCTGATGGCCGCGGAGGTGGCGGCGCTGGCAGAAGGCGGTGCTACCCACCTCGTGCCCGTTTTTATGCCGTCGCGGGCGGGGGAGTCGCTCCTGCCGAGCCTCAGGGCGGTGGCGGCGGCCAGCAACGTGAGCTTGGCCGAGCCCGTCTACCTGGACACCGCGCGCCCCTCCGTCATGCAGGTGAGTCGGGCTCTGGACACCGCACCCGGGGCCGCCGTCTGGCTGACGGCAGACCACCACCTGCCGCACCTCATGGCGCCGCTGAGGGACGCCCTCTACGGCCGCCTTGTCATGCTACACGCCCATCCCGCTCACCTCGCCGCCCTCCTTGCTCATCCTGCCGCCCGCGCCGCCGCTGAGACCTGCGCTGTCACCACAGTGCAGTGGGCGGGGCCCTCCAATGTTAACAGCCTCGCCCACCGCCGCCTCATGGCTGCCCTCACGCCCACGTACCCGCTGGCGGCCGCCCTAGCCTACCACGCGGCCACCCTGGCTATCGATGCCGCACTCCACGGCAGCGCCCGCACTGCGACGCAACTCAAGACTCGCCCACTGGAGGAGGCGAGCGGGTGGGGCGCTGAACCCGTCCAGGAACAGGAGGTCCGGCGGACAGAGGAGATGGGCAGCGCCCCTGCCATGCAACAAGCAGGGTGGGCAGCACGCCTCCGTCTAGTAAAGCAACACCTGGTGGAGACAATGGTGATGCAGGACTCGCCGTGGCTGCTGGAGGGCATGACCTGGGTGCACGAAGGCGCCGGCCCGTCCTCCTGGGTGGTGAGGGGGAGCTACGCCCCCGCTCGCCTGCTCACACGGGAGGAGGTGTGGCAGCTGGGGCAGCACGTGGACTGCGGCTCCCTAGCCAGAGTAGAGGTGCGTGCCCACGACCCCCTCACCAATCGCCCTGTCCTTGCTGCCTGGCCAGTCCACGCCGCGCCGGAAGTGCTCCTCATACCCAACTTCTCCCCGCGGGGCTTCAGTGTCAAGGCACACTGCCCGGGCCGTGCCAGGAGGGAGGTGGAGGTGGGGTGCCAGGGTGCCGCGGCACACGACGAGCTTCTAAAATGCGTAATGGTGAAGTCCAGAGGAGACAGACAGCGGCGCGAGGTGAACAACTTCATCACCCACCACGGGGTGTCCGTGAGACAGTTTCAAAGACGAAGCTTGTCCTACGCCATCAGGAAGGCAAAGGGCTTCATCCACCACCCTGACGTGCGGGCATTCATTCCACAGCTGGGCGGGTGTCTCGGGGCGACCGGGGCCTGCAGTTTCTGTTTTGTCTTCATCATGGCCACCAACGTGACTGTGAACCCAGGGGTGTGCATGGGCGCGTGTGCCGTGGCCGTGGGCGCCTCCTGCTCCTCACTATTCGCCAAGGGTGTGGAGTACCAGATGGCTCACACCGTCATCTGCACGGAGCTGTTCACACAGGGCCAACTCTCCTGGGATTCCTACATTGCAGACGCCGCCTACGGAGCGCGCGTGGCAGCAACCAACCCCCAGGCGTTGCGAGGCTACCAGCTGATGGCGGGCCCCCTGGTGGCTGCCATGCAGGTCAGTCCGAGCCTCTCCAGCCTGGTGGAGGTGCTGGCACGGCCTTGGGTCAGGCACATGGAGTTTGAAGAGGGCGTGGCAGAAGCTGACGACCCAGTGGGGCGCCTCATGGCTGCCCTGGGCCTGCCGCTGTGCTCAGCTGTGGCGCTAATGCACCACCACATCCTCAAGGCAGCACTCGTCGCCCTGACGACCACCCTGACCTGGCGCGCCCTCAAGTGACTCTCACACACCTCAGGATCACCAAAAAGACTTGCCTCACACCTGGGCCACTCCTGCCCAGGAGAGATGCGAGCCACACTCTCAGGAATACTGCATCACAGGCTGCCCGCCTTCAAGCCTGCGTTCAACCTAGTCCCTTCATCTCCCTGCGGCAGCAGCGTGACCGGCACGCCCACCAGGACTCAACAGGACTCCCTCGGTCGCGAGTGTGCCAGCTGCTGGACGCCTCGAGGTGTCGGCAACAAAGGTTTACTGTGATATTTGTACTTTTACTCCCACGTGTGGCAGGGTCCCTCGGCTGCCCTGGCGCCAGGAGCAGGGCAGCCTTGGATGACCTTCCTGTTCCTGCATCGGCCTGTTTCAGGCTTCTTGGGTATTCACGCCACCCACGCATTATCAGAGTTACAGTTTCAAAGACTGTCAAATCACCACGTGTAATATAACACTATGTGCATTTATGTGTAAAACTTCGTCAGTAGGCAACCTGCACCTGAGCAACACCTCGGGGATTACTGATCGTTACAGAACACACACACACACACACACACACACACACACACACACACACACACACACACACCGCCAATACCTCAGGCCTCCCTTGCATACCAAGGCAGGGACGGCTCCTCCTCCTGCTGGTGCCTGTAGTCATAAGCTCAACTTGTGCCAACGTGTTGTAATGTTAGAACACTTAGCCGAGGAGACAAGGACACGTTCCATCATAGTGTGTGTCAGACATCCTTAATATTCTGACGCTTTCATGCGGCTCCGCTCTCCATCACTCAACTCATAAAATAATAATGATCCCTTACAAATTATGATTTTTTTTTTTTATTGCTTCTTCCCATTTTGTCCTCAGTTTGTGCATCATGGATCCAATGAACGCTGTATACCAATGTATTTATTTGTCTATTCAATCCATACAAACACAAAGATCCTTATATTTTTTTTTTATAAATATATTTCGTCTTCCTATTTTCTTTTCAATGTGTGCATCATGGATTCAATGAACACTGTACCAGTGTATTTATTTATTCATTTACTCACTTATTTATTCAGGTCAATGTGCAGTTTATCATAACGAACACTCTTACAAGAAAACAATGTACAATTTCACTGCAATGTTCACAACACCAGGACAAGACTGTACATTTGCTCTCCCTTGTTACTTGGGCATGAAAGCTGCATATTCACCTCACTTATTTATTTGTATATAATTGTTCAGTGTATATATGTAGCATTTTTTTGTAGATATTGTGGTTTTTTAGAGTTGTTGAAAGTTTTGTTTGTGTAGTAAAAGTTTAAAAGTTTGTTTCGTTCTTTTAGTAATCAACCAATGAGAGAGAGAGAGAGAGAGAGAGAGAGAGAGAGAGAGAGAGAGAGAGAGAGAGAGAGAGAGAGAGAGAGAGAGAGAGAGAGAGAGAGAGAGAGAGAGAGAGAGAGAGAGAGAGAGAGAGAGAGAGAGAGAGCACCAGTGCTAGAGCTGGTGGAGGAGGAAAGACAGAGGAAGTCAGAGGAATTAAAAAAGGAATTGGAGGGGTGGGAGAGGAGGAAGAGTTGGGGGAAGATAGGTTGAAAGAACTGAGGGAAGAAGACCTTAGATAGCTGGGGGAGGAAGAGGTGGGGGGGGGGGAAGATGGGCTAGATGGGGCGAAGACCCTGAGGAGAAAGCTCTAAGATAGCTTGGGGAGGAAGAACTGGGACAGGGAGGCTGGGTGAGAAGAAGACCAAAGGGAGGAGGAAGCAAGCGGCGGGAGATAGACGGGGTGCGGGCCGGCGTCTGGTTGTGGGACAGGTTGATGTCGTGGGCAAACTGCCACAGGATGCTCCGCACGATGCTTATGGCCTTCAGGTCCGTGTCCTGGCCCATGTACCTCCTGAAGGAGGATATGGTGAGCCACGAGTCCCACTCCCGGAGACCCTTCACGTAGACCAGGAAGGCGAGAGCGTGGTAGGTGCAGGTCCTAAACCCAAGTCACTTCAAGGCCCAACGCACCACGGTCACCTGGTGCGCCGTGACGTCGTTGTGGCGGCAGAAGGCGCCGAAAGCACCTTCTGCCGGTCCGCTAGATCCAGTCTTCTACAACCTGCGCCGCTTAACTCCAGAAAGTGACGCATTCATCATGCCAATGTTTACTGATTTGTGCAGAACCTTGCTGGTTCATTTCCTGCACTGATGGCATTACACTAAAATCCAGGATTTGTGTATTCCAGCAATGACGCGTCGTCTGTTCTCCTCTGGGTTCATAAAATAATTAGAAATCAGGGTATAGTTTTAAAAAGATGCCACAGACAACAAAAGAGTAATCCATTAGTTATTACAATTATTTTCTAAATGCTCATTAAAATGGCCTATGATTGTTCAAATGAAGTAAGTATCAGTGTCATTAACAGTCAAAGAGTTCATTTTCAACTGAGTCTGCGTATACCGCGTGCGGAGTCTCCGCTTAAAGCACCCAATAAAAGGAACTCCGCGGAACAGAGCACCTCTGCTTCACCACCTCTGGCCTTATTCTATGGGCATCCCTTTCCTAGCAACCTACATAAGCCAAGACAGGCCTGGATACAGATGCATCCGCTGTGTGTGTTCCCTGCACACTTTAGCATGCATCCTCACTCTTTACAAGAAAAAGGGTATGAGGGCTGGGTACATAATTACTACTCAGGACACTACCGCCCATATACAGCAATCTTCCGCCCCCCCCCAACGCACACACGTACAATATGCAGAGCATCACGGGAGCCATGGTAGTACACGCGGAGCCTTGACAGAGGTCGTTTGACGCTTCCAGCAGCTGTCTCATAAAGAAAAACATAATTACGATTACGGGAATTAACTTAATTCTGTGAACAGTTTGACAATTTCCCAATCTCCAGTAGGGACGGCCGTGGCCGGTCCCATGTTCCAGTCCCGCTGAAAGCTGGCCACCTTTCTGTGATAGTCTTGTGGCCAAAGATCACGCCCGCGCTGCTCTCCACTCTGCCTTCTACTGTACGTGTCAGCAAGCACCGGAGCAGGACTTGTGCCTCTGCAAGCGCCACCTCAAAAAGACTTCCCTTCGCCCAACCGGCCTCACTTCGAGAGGTAGCTGAGACCAGAACAATACTGGCGTGCCTTCCCAAAACTTTACGCCAGGCCACCAGAGTAGCTTTTTTTTTTTTTCGATATTATACATGACTTAGCATGCAGTTAAAAACACCCGATGTCTTTAAGAGTGTGGTCATGATCTGCTGCCAGAGTAAACATGTGACAGAGAAAACGTACTTCCAGCAGCAGCAGCAGCAGCAGCAGCAGCAGCAGCAGTCAACGAGGCAGACAGACAGAGTAACACGAGCCAGTAAGTAATGCCACTCATCTTGTGTTTCAGACAAGCGTCCATAACGAGACATGCAAGGGCTATTCTACAGCCACCGCACATTCTGCTGGGTGTTGGCGGTGGCAGCAAGCATGGCTGTGCTGGTGATGGTGGTGGCCGCAGTGATGATAACAGTGGTGAACCCATGGCTGCTCCTCAGCAAAGCTGGTGTGTATACTTCACCCTATCAGAGATAACACGAAGTACAGTAACTTTAGTACACTAATTGAGCGCACACGTGTGCGCGCGCACACACACACACACACACACACACACACACACACACACTCCTCACGACCTGGTGTTTCCTTAACAGACAGCGCCGGAGCAGGAGTGGGTCTACTGCTGACAGGAACGCCCCTAGACGCTGATCTGCGGGCAGCCTTCCAGCTGGCAGCGCAGCGCAGCGGTGCAGGGGTGCCGCTGCTGGAGGGTGCCGCCGCGGAGACGGCCGAGGACGTGGTGGCGGCATTCATGCAGCTGTGGGAGGCAGGCGTGAGGGTGTTCCTGGCAGGCGGCGGCGCCACGCACACGGAGGCCTTGTGTCGACACCTGAAGCAGGCAGGGAAGGAGGCGCTGCTTGTGTCGCTCACAGCCGACGCTGACACTCCCTCCTGCAGCAGCAGCAGCAACGGCAGCAGCAGTCTGCTGGCGTCTCTCTCCCCGCCGCCCTCCGCGCTGGTGGCCACGGAGGTGGCGGCGCTGGCAGAAGGCGGCGCTACCCACCTCGTGCCCGTGCTCATGCAGTCGCGGGCGGGGGAGTCGCTCCTGCCGAGCCTCAGGGCGGTGGCGGCGGCCAGCAACGTGAGCGTGGCCGCGCCCGTCTACCTGGACACCGCGCGCCCCTCCGTCATGCAGGTGAGTCGGGCTCTGGACACAGCGCCTGGGGCCGCCGTCTGGCTGACGGCAGACAACCACCTCCCGCACCTCATGGCGCCGCTGAGGGACGCCCTCTACGGCCGCCTTGTCATGCTACACGCCCATCCCGCTCACCTCGCCGCCCTCCTTGCTCATCCTACCGCCCGCGCCGCCGCTGAGACCTGCGCTGTCACCACAGTGCAGTGGGCGGGGCCCTCCAGTGTTAACAGCCTCGCCCACCGCCGCCTCATGGCTGCCCTCACGCCCACGTACCCGCTGGCGGCCGCCCTAGCCTACCACGCGGCCACCCTGGCTATCGATGCCGCACTCCACGGCAGCGCCCGCACTGCGACGCAACTCAAGACTCGCCCACTGGAGGAGGCGAGCGGGTGGGGCGCTGAACCCGCCCAGGAACAGGAGGTCCGGCGGACAGAGGAGATGGGCAGCGCCCCTGCCATGCAACAAGCAGGGTGGGCAGCACGCCTCCGTCTAGTAAAGCAACACCTGGTGGAGACAATGGTGATGCAGGACTCGCCGTGGCTGCTGGAGGGCATGACCTGGGTGCACGAAGGCGCCGACCCGTCCTCCTGGGTGGTGAGGGGGAGCTACGCCCCCGCTCGCCTGCTCACACGGAAGGAGATGTGGCTGCTAGGGAAGCACACGGGCTGCGGCTCCCTAGCCAGGGTGGAGGTGCGTGCCCACGACCCCCTCACCAACCGCCCTGTCCTTGTTGCCTGGCCAGTCCACGCCGTGCCGGAAGTGCTCCTCATACCCAACTTCTCCCCGCGGGGCTTCAGTGTCAAGGCACACTGCCCGGGCCGTGCCAGGAGGGAGGTGGAGGTGGGGTGCCAGGGTGTCGCAACACTCAATGAGTCTTCAAGTTGTTTGGTGGTGGAGTCCAGGGGAGGCAGGCAGCGGCGTGATATACACAACTATATTCCTTACCACAGCCTGCCCTCTCTCCCACCCAAAGAAAAGGATACAAATCCTTACATCATCATAAGGAAGCTGAAAGGTCTCGTCAAACACCCTGACTTCCAACAATTTGTTCCCCAAATTGGTGGTTGCCTTGGAACTGTTATCGGCTGCAGTATTTGTTTTGTGCACATTTTGTCAAACGATATTCCTGTCATGCCCAGTGTCTGTTTTGGTGCATGTGCCGTGGGAGTCTCTGGCTCATGCATCGCACTAGTTGCAGGAGGCATTCGATACAAGATGAGCACCACCGTCATCTGTACGGAGCTGTTCACACAGGGCCAACTCTCCTGGGATTCCTACATTGCAGACGCCGCCTACGGAGCGCGCGTGGCAGCAACCAACCCCCAGGCGCTGCGAGGCTACCAGCTGATGGCGGGCCCCCTGGTGGCTGCCATGCAGGTCAGTCCGAGCCTCTCCAGCCTGGTGGAGGTGCTGGCACGGCCTTGGGTCAGGCACATGGAGTTTGAGGAGGGCGTGGCAGAAGCTGACGACCCAGTCGGGCGCCTCATGACTGCCCTGGGCCTGCCGCTGTGCTCAGCTGTGGGTCTGCTGCACCACCACATCCTCACGGCAGCACTCGTCGCCCTGACGACCACCCTGACCTGGCGCGCCCTCAAGTGACTCTCACACACCTCAGGATCACCAAAAAGACTTGCCTCACACCTGGGCCACTCCTGCCCAGGAGAGATGCGAGCCACACTCTCAGGAATACTGCATCACAGGCTGCCCGCCTTCAAGCCTGCCCGCCTTCAAGCCTGCGTTCAACCTAGTCCCTTCATCTCCCTGCGGCAGCAGCGTGACCGGCACGCCCACCAGGACTCAACAGGACTCCCTCGGTCGCGAGTGTGCCAGCTGCTGGACGCCTCGAGGTGTCGGCAACAAAGGTTTACTGTGATATTTATACTTTTACTCCCACGTGTGGCAGAGTCCCTAGGTTGCCCTGGCGCCAGGAGCAGGGCAGCCTTGGATGACCTTCCTGTTTCTGCATCGGCCTGTTTCAGGCTTCTTGGGTATTCACGCCACCCACGCATTATCAGAGTTACAGTTTCAAAGACTGTCAAATCACCACGTGTAATATTACACTATGTGCATTTATGTGTAAAACTTCGTCAGTAGGCAACCTGCACCTGAGCAACACCTCGGGGATTACTGATCGTTACGGAACACACACACACACACACACACACACACACACACACACCGCCGATACCTCAGGCCTCCCTTGCATACCAAGGCAGGGACGGCTCCTCCTCCTGCTGGTGCCTGTAGTCATAAGGTCAACTTGTGCCATCGTGTTGTAATGTTAGAACACTTAGCCGAGGAGACAAGGACACGTTCCATCATAGTGTGTGTCAGACATCCTTAATATTCTGACGCTTTCATGCGGCTCCGCTCTCCATCACTCAACCCATATAAAAACCAGGTAATGGGAGCTTTAAGTTGCGGAGCAACTTAAAGGACGTTCCCTCAGCGGCTGTGGGTTCTAATTTTTGTTATTTATGTTATGTTATTTATGTTGGTTATGTTGGTAAATAAAAAATAATAAATTAAATAAAAGCCTACAAAAACAACTGTACAATGAAAATATATAACTTTTCTTTAGAAAAGGAAAGGTGTTGCATGTGATGATGGCTGTTCTAATACACTTCTCTTCAACAAACTTTTATTACGAGTTTGAATGGAATTAATTCATGAAAGCTGAGGTGTTGTGAGACGAATTTTGCCTAACAATCTTTCAATCCCAGCCTATCCATAAATGCATATTTGTCTAGCTATCTATCAATCAGTCTATCTACATCTATCTATACATCTATCTATGTATCTATGTATCTACCTATCCATCTAGGTGCCCTTGGCCAAATCATCGTTGCATCCTCCAAGGGCCAGGAGGAGCGTTGAGTTGTACAGAGGTGCAATAACAAAATCAGAAGTTACTTTTTTTTTTTTTTTTTTTCATTCCTTCTTCCCATTTTGTCCTCAGTTTGTGCATCATGGATCCAATGAACGCTGTATACCAATGTATTTATTTGTCTATTCAATCCATACAAACACAAAGATTCTTATATTTTTCTTTTATATATATTTCGTCTTCCCATTTTCTATTCAATGTGTGCATCATGAATTCAATGAACACTGTACCAGTGTATTTATTTATTCATTTACGCACATATTTATTCAGGTCAATGTGCAGTTTATCATAACAAACATTGTTACAAGAAAACAATGTACAATCTCACTGCAATGTTCACAACACCAGGACAAGACTGTGCATTTCCTCTCCCTTGTTACTTAAGATAGACGGGGTGCGGGCCGGCGTCTGGCTGTGGGACAGGTTGATGTCGTGGGCAAACTGCCACAGGATGCCCCGCACGATGCTTATGGCCTTCAGGTCCGTGTCCTGGCCCATGTACCTCCTGAAGGAGGAGATGGTGAGCCACGAGTCCCTCTCCCGGAGGCGCGTCACGTACACCAGGAAGGCGAGAGCGTGGTAGGTGCAGGTCCTAAACCCAAGCCACTTCAAGGCCACACGCACCACAGTCACCTGGTGCGCCGTGACGTACTTGTGGCGGCAGAAGGCGCATATAGGGCGGGTAGGGCACGGGGTCTTAGTACAGGTATCGCTCGTCCAGACATCTGAGCACACACACACACACACACACACACACACACACACACACACACACACACACACACACACACACACACACACACACACACACCACATCGGTGAACACCCTGGCCTTGAGGGTGCAGAGCAGTCCCGAGCAGTCTGTCCGGCCTGACATGACACTTGCTGGGGTCGTTAACACCCACCACCTCAATACTAAAAGTGCAGTGACACATTTGATACATATCACAGGTTGCCGCTCCGCTAGATCCAGTCTGATCCAACCGGCGCCGCGCAACTCCAGAAAGTGACGCATTCACCATGCCATTGTTTACCGGTTAGTACAGAACCTTGCTGGTTTATTTCCTACATTGATGGCATTACACTAAAAAACGGGATTTGTGTATTCCAGCAGTGACGTGTCGCCCTGTCTGGAGACTGAGAAACATTGCAATGAAAGGAACCCCGCGGAGCAGAGCGCCTCTGCTTCACCACCTCTGGCCTTATTCTCTGAGCATCCCTTTCCTAGCAACCTACATAAGCCAAGACAGGCGTGGATACAGACGCATCCGCTGTGTGTGTTCCCTGCACACTTTAGCATGCATCCTCACTCTTTAAAAGACACGAGCATGAGGGCTGGATATATAATTGGTACTCAGGACACTAAAATCCATATATAGCGATCTCCCCCCAACATACACACACACGATGGTCAGATCTTCACGGCAGCCATGGTAGTACACGAGAAGCCTTGACACAGATTGTTAGACGCTTCCAGCAGCTGACAAGACCTGCATCGCCACTCATCCCGGTAAGATTCAGAATCAGAGACTGGTGGATGAAGGCGCTAAGTGAAGTACTCGTACCACTGCTTTCGTTCAGTAAACACTCAAGGAACAGACAGGGATTGAAAGACTATTCTACGTGTGTAGACTGATCGTCACTTATCACTGCGACACATCCTTGGATGAGGAGTGAAGAGCCCCTCGCGTTAATCCGTGGGTAGCTCTCCTAATTGTTTTACAGGAGGGAGGGGCGAGACCAGCACCCGTCCCACTCTGTGCTATGATCACGTAAAGAAAACAATTACAATTACGGGAATTAACTTAATTATGTGTACAGTTTGACAATTTCCCAATCTCCAGTAGGGACGGCCGTGGCCGGTCCCGTGTTCCAGTCCCGCTGAAAGCTGGCCACCTTTCTGTGATTGTCTTGTGGCCAAAGATCACGTCCGCGCTGCTCTCCACTTTGCCTTCTACTACACGTGTCAGCAAGCACCGGAGGACTTGCGCCTCTGCAAGCCTCACCTGAAAACATCCTGTCTTCCCCCATGTGGACCAAGGCTGACCAACCAGATATCCAGACAATAACCCCACACACAGGCCGTTCAGACGTTAACAAACTAAATGTGCGGCCATTGTAGGCTCAACATGTAATAAATAAGTAATTAAATAAAAATTAATTATGGCCTGACTTCGGGAGGCAGCCGAGACCAGAACAATACACGCGCCCCTTCCTCCCCCAACTTCCCGCTAGGCCACCAGAGTAGCCATTGTCAGGACAGGTCACTTGGGAGTTGAGGTGGCAAAGTGCGCTGAGCTACAGCCTGCGCGGGTACCAACTTAAAGTGGTACCAGACTAACTTGGTAACCGGGGTGTTGGCTGTACGCTATGGTCTGTTTCCACTATAGTGTGGTGTGGTTAACTGGTGAGTTACATGGTGCCTAATGTCATTTTGAGATGCTTACATTTTTTTTTTTCTTTTTTTTTACATGACTTAGCATGCGGCTACAAGCACTCGATGTCTTTGAAAGTGTGGCCGTAATCTGATGTCAGAATAAACATGTGACAGAGGGAACCTACTTTCAGCAGCAGCAGCAGCAGCAGCAGCAGCAGCCAACGAAGCAGACAGACAGAGTAACACGAGCCAGTAAGTAATGCCACTCATCTTGTGTTTCAGACAAGCGTCCATAACGAGACATGCAAGGGCTATTCTACAGCCACCGCACATTCTGCTGGGTGTTGGCGGTGGCAGCAAGCATGGCTGTGCTGGTGATGGTGGTGGCCGCAGTGATGATAACAGTGGTGAACCCATGGCTGCTCCTCAGCAAAGCTGGTGTGTATCCTTCACCCTATCAGAGATAACACGAAGTACAGTAACTTTAGTGCATTAATTCGCACACTCTCTCTCTCTCTCTCTCTCTCTCTCTCTCTCTCTCTCTCTCTCTCTCTCTCTCTCTCTCTCTCCTCACTATATACCTGGTGTTTTCTTAACAGACAGCGCCAGAGCAGGAGTGGGTCTACTACCGACGGGAACGCCCCTAGACGCTGACCTGCGGGCAGCCTTCCAGCTGGCAGCGCGGCGCAGCGGTGCAGGGGTGCCGCTGCTGGAGGGCACCACCGCGGAGACGGCCGAGGACGTGGTGGCGGCATTCACGCAGCTGTGGGAGGCAGGCGTGAGAGTGTTCCTGGCAAGCGGCGGCGCCACGCACACGGAGGCCTTGTGTCGACACCTGCAGCAGGCAGGGAAGGAGGCGCTGCTCGTATCGCTCACAGCCGACGCTGACACTCCCTCCTGCAGCAGCAGTAACGGCAGCAGCAGTCTGCTGGCATCTCTCTCCCCGCCGCCCGCCGCGCTGATGGCCGCGGAGGTGGCGGCGCTGGCAGAAGGCGGCGCTACCCACCTCGTGCCCGTGCTCATGCAATCGCAGGCGGGGAAGTCGCTCCTGCCGAGCCTCAGGGCGGTGGCGGCGGCCAGCAACGTGAGCCTGGCCGCGCCCGTCTACCTGGACACCGCGCGCCCCTCCGTCATTCAGATGAGCCGGGCGCTGGACGCAGCGCCTGGGGCCGCCGTCTGGCTGACGGCAGACCACCACCTACCGCACCTCATGGCGCCGCTGAGGAACGCCCTCTACGGCCGCCTTGTCATGTTACACGCCCATCCCGCTCACCTTGCCGCCCTCCTTGCTCATCCTACCGCCCGCGTCGTCGCCGAGACCTGTGGTGTCACCACAGTGCAGTGGGCGGGGCCCTCCAATGTTAACAGCCTCGCCCACCGCCGCCTCATGGCTGCCCTCACGCCCACGGACCCGCTGGCGGCCGCCCTAGCCTACCACGCGGCCACCCTGGCTATCGATGCCGCACTCCACGGCAGCGCCCGCACTGCGACGCAACTCAAGACTCGCCCACTGGAGGAGGCGAGCGGGTGGGGCGCTGAACCCGCCCAGGAACAGGAGGTCCGGCGGACAGAGGAGATGGGCAGCGCCCCTGCCAGGCAACAAGCAGGGTGGGCAGCACGCCTCCGTCTAGTAAAGCAACACCTGGTGGAGACAATGGTGATGCAGGACTCGCCGTGGTTGCTGGAGGGCATGACCTGGGTGCACGAAGGCGCTGACCCGTCCTCCTGGGTGGTGAGGGGGAGCTACGCCCCCGCTCGCCTGCTCACACGAGAGGAGATGTGGCTGCTGGGGAAGCACGCGGGCTGTGGCTCCCTAGCCAGGGTGGAGGTGCGTGCCCACGACCCCCTCACCAACCGCCCTGTCCTTGTTGCCTGGCCAGTCCACGCCGTGCCGGAAGTGCTCCTCATACCCAACTTCTCCCCGCGGGGCTTCAGTGTCAAGGCACACTGCCCGGGCCGTGCCAGGAGGGAGGTGGAGGTGGGGTGCCAGGGTGTCGCAACACTCAATGAGTCTTCAAGTTGTTTGGTGGTGGAGTCCAGGGGAGGCAGGCAGCGGCGTGATATACACAACCATATTCCTTACCACAGCCTGCCCTCTCTCCCACCCAAAGAAAAGGATACAAATCCTTACATCATCATAAGGAAGCTGAAAGGTCTCGTCAAACACCCTGAGTTCGAACAGTTTGTTCCCCAAATTGGTGGTTGCATTGGAAGCGCTGTCGGCTGCAGTATTTGTTTTATATACACTATGGCAGCCAGTATGGCTACCCTGCCCAGTGTGTGCTATGGGCCATGTGCCGTGGGAGTCTCTGGCTCATGCATCGCACTAGTTGCAAGAGGCACTCAATTCAAGTTGAGTACCACCGTCATCTGCACGGAGCTGTTCACACAGGGCCAACTCTCCTGGGATTCCTACATTGCAGACGCCGCCTACGGAGCGCGCGTGGCAGCAACCAACCCCCAGGCGCTGCGAGGCTACCAGCTGATGGCGGGCCCCCTGGTGGCTGCCATGCAGGTTAGTCCGAGCCTCTCCAGCCTGGTGGAGGTGCTGGCACGGCCTTGGGTCAGGCACATGGAGTTTGAGGAGGGCGTGGCAGAAGCTGACGACCCAGTCGGGCGCCTCATGACTGCCCTGGGCCTGCCGCTGTGCTCAGCTGTGGGTCTGCTGCACCACCACATCCTCACGGCAGCACTCGTCGCCCTGACGACCACCCTGACCTGGCGCGCCCTCAAGTGACTCTCACACACCTCAGGATCACCAAAAAGACTTGCCTCACACCTGGGCCACTCCTGCCCAGGAGAGATGCGAGCCACACTCTCAGGAATACTGCATCACAGGCTGCCCGCCTTCAAGCCTGCGTTCAACCTGGTCACTTCATCTCCCTGCGGCAGCAGCGTGCCCGGCACGCCCACCAGGACTCAACAGGACTCCCTCGGTCGCGAGTGTGCCAGCTGCTGGACGCCTCGAGGTGTCGGCAACAAAGGTTTACTGTGATATTTATACTTTTACTCCCACGTGTGGCAGAGTCCCTAGGTTGCCCTGGCGCCAGGAGCAGGGCAGCCTTGGATGACCTTCCTGTTTCTGCATCGGCCTGTTTCAGGCTTCTTGGGTATTCACGCCACCCACGCATTATCAGAGTTACAGTTTCAAAGACTGTCAAATCACCACGTGTAATATTACACTATGTGCATTTATGTCTAAAACTTCGTCAGTAGGCAACCTGCACCTGAGCAACACCTCGGGGATTACTGATCGTTACGGAACACACACACACACACACACACACACACACACACACCGCCGATACCTCAGGCCTCCCTTGCATACCAAGGCAGGGACGGCTCCTCCTCCTGCTGGTGCCTGTAGTCATAAGGTCAACTTGTGCCATCGTGTTGTAATGTTAGAACACTTAGCCGAGGAGACAAGGACACGTTCCATCATAGTGTGTGTCAGACATCCTTAATATTCTGACGCTTTCATGCGGCTCCGCTCTCCATCACTCAACCCATATAAAAACCAGGTAATGGGAGCTTTAAGTTGCGGAGCAACTTAAAGGACGTTCCCTCAGCGGCTGTGGGTTCTAATTTTTGTTATTTATGTTATTTATGTTATTTATGTTGGTTATGTTGGTAAATAAAAAATAATAAATTAAATAAAAGCCTACAAAAACAACTGTACAATGAAAATATATAACTTTTCTTTAGAAAAGGAAAGGTGTTGCATGTGATGATGGCTGTTCTAATACACTTCTCTTCAACAAACTTTTATTACGAGTTTGAATGGAATTAATTCATGAAAGCTGAGGTGTTGTGAGACGAATTTTGCCTAACAGTCTTTCAATCCCAGCCTACCCATAAATGCATATTTGTCTAGCTATCTATCAATCAGTCTATCTACATCTATCTATGTATCTACCTATATATATATATATATATATATATATATATATATATATATATATATATATATATATATATATATATATATATATATATATATATATACAGGGTGTCCCATAACTTTCCATACATATGGTATCACGAACGCCATTATAAGCATAAATCCAGATCTGTTTGAACGTGTTCTTCAGCAATGGAGGACACGCATTGAAATGTGTTTTCAACACAAAGGCAGTCATGTAGAGCATATTATGTAAATAAAAAAATTTTTTCTATACTTCTATAATTTCTTATAATTTTTCCTATGTATGAAAAATTATGAGACACCCTATGTGTGTGTGTGTGTGTGTGTGTGTGTGTGTGTGTGTGTGTGTGTGTGTGTGTGTGTGTGTGTATATATATATATATATATATATATATATATATATATATATATATATATATATATATATATATATATATATATATATATATAATTCTGAAGTTCCCCCTGTGTCGCTGCTGCCCCGTCCCCCCAACCGCGGACACTCCCCTAGTACCATCACGCCAAGTGCCGTGCCGCCATGATGGTTGCGGCGAGTGACATGTTGTTATAAATGACTGTGTTTTCAATATGTGGAGATTTATCTGCATTCTGATCACACTACCGTGTTCACGAAAGTTTTTCCTACTTAATGTAATAACATATTTCAGCATTCAATGATCAACTGTTGAAAATAGCGAGAACAAGTAAAACATGTTTTAAACATTTTATTTTTTATTTTTTACATTTTCACAGCTCAACTCGTCGTAATACCATTTTCTCTTTTGTTTTGTCAAGTTTTTACAATACCTCTTGATTCTATAGTCACTGCAGAGTCTGATGGTGTTAACTAAAACTGGCTATCCCGTATATGAAGTGAGTTATGGCAAATAATTCGAGCATTTTGCGTGCTCAAGCCCCACCTGTAGTGATGAGGCCATAGTTGCGCGAGTTGCAAGGCAGAAACCTTTGCTCACATGCCGATAAATCGAAATATGCAAAAATACGGAAAAACAGTACCTCTGACGAACAAATGTCATAAAATAAGAAAGATGCGCCGTCAGAAGTTACTAAAGAGGCAATGTTTCTGAGACTGCTATCGCAATTTTGATACGCGATGGTCACCAAAAGGTGGCCCTGGCCAAATCATCGTTGCATCCTCCAAGGGCCAGGCGGAGCAGTGGGTTGTAGAGTAGAGATGTGCAATAACAAAATTAGAACATTAGAACCCCCTCACTCCGCTCAGGGAATAACAATGTTCCCTTTTATTTATTTTTTTTTTTTTTTTCATTCCTTCTTCCCATTTTGTCCTCAGTTTGTGCATCATGGATCCAATGAACGCTGTATACCAATGTATTTATTTGTCTATTCAATCCATACAAACACAAAGATTCTTATATTTTTCTTTTATATATATTTCGTCTTCCCATTTTCTATTCAATGTGTGCATCATGAATTCAATCAACACTGTACCAGTGTATTTATTTATTCATTTACGCACATATTTATTCAGGTCAATGTGCAGTTTATCATAACAAACATTGTTACAAGAAAACAATGTACAATCTCACTGCAATGTTCACAACACCAGGACAAGACTGTACATTTGCTCTCCCTTGTTACTTAAGATAGACGGGGTGCGGGCCGGCGTCTGGCTGTGGGACAGGTTGATGTCGTGGGCAAACTGCCACAGGATGCCCCGCACGATGCTTATGGCCTTCAGGTCCGTGTCCTGGCCCATGTACCTCCTGAAGGAGGAGATGGTGAGCCACGAGTCCCTCTCCCGGAGGCGCGTCACGTACACCAGGAAGGCGAGAGCGTGGTAGGTGCAGGTCCTAAACCCAAGCCACTTCAAGGCCACACGCACCACAGTCACCTGGTGCGCCGTGACGTACTTCTGGCGGCAGAAGGCGCCGAAGGCCTCATATAGGGCGGGGAGGGCACGGGGTTTTAGTACAGGTATCGTTCGTCCAGGCATCTGAACACACACACGCACCATATGGGTGAACACCCTGGCATTGAGGGGTGCAGAGCAGTCCAGGGCCGCGCTGCGGGGCGGCGCGGCCAGCCATCTCCTCAAGGCAGAGCACTACCACGCGGTGGCGGAACGCGGGAACAGCGCGTCCCTCAGGATGGAGATCAGCCGGTCAGTGTCCCTCAGCACGTGCACGTCCCTCGCCAGGGTGAGCCTGGGGCCGTCCATTGGTGGCGAGGTGCTCGCTGTGTGATGCAGGACTGCCGGACAAGTCTGTCCGGCCAGACATGACACTTGCTGGGGTCGTTAACACCCACCACCTCAATACTAAAAGTGCAGTGACACATTTGATACATATCACAGGTTGCCGCTCCGCTAGATCCAGTCTGATCCAACCGGCGCCGCGCAACTCCAGAAAGTGACGCATTCACCATGCCATTGTTTACCGGTTAGTACAGAACCTTGCTGGTTTATTTCCTACATTGATGGCATTACACTAAAAAACGGGATTTGTGTATTCCAGCAGTGACGTGTCGCCCTGTCTGGAGACTGAGAAACATTGCAATGAAAGGAACCCCGCGGAGCAGAGCGCCTCTGCTTCACCACCTCTGGCCTTATTCTCTGAGCATCCCTTTCCTAGCAACCTACATAAGCCAAGACAGGCGTGGATACAGACGCATCCGCTGTGTGTGTTCCCTGCACACTTTAGTATGCATCCTCACTCTTTAAAAGACACGAGTATGAGGTCTGGATATATAATTGGTACTCAGGACACTAAAATCCACATATAGCGATCTCCCCCCAACATACACACACACGATGGTCAGATCTTCACGGCAGCCATGGTAGTACACGAGAAGCCTTGACACAGACTGTTAGACGCTTCCAGCAGCTGACAAGACCTGCATCGCCACTCATCCCGGTACGATTCAGAATCAGAGACTGGTGGATGAAGGCGCTAAGTGAAGTACTCGTACCACTGCTTTCGTTCAGTAAACACTCAAGGAACAGACAGGGATTGAAAGACTATTCTACGTGTGTAGACTGATCGTCACTTATCACTGCGACACATCCTTGGATGAGGAGTGAAGAGCCCCTCGCGTTAATCCGTGGGTAGCTCTCCTAATTGTTTTACAGGAGGGAGGGGCGAGACCAGCACCCGTCCCACTCTGTGCTATGATCACGTAAAGAAAACAATTACAATTACGGGAATTAACTTAATTATGTGTACAGTTTGACAATTTCCCAATCTCCAGTAGGGACGGCCGTGGCCGGTCCCGTGTTCCAGTCCCGCTGAAAGCTGGCCACCTTTCTGTGATTGTCTTGTTGCCAAAGATCACGTCCGCGCTGCTCTCCACTTTGCCTTCTACTGCACGTGTCAGCAAGCACCGGAGGACTTGCGCCTCTGCAAGCCTCACCTGAAAACATCCTGTCTTCCCCCATGTGGACCAAGGCTGACCAACCAGATATCCAGACAATAACCCCACACACAGGCCGTTCAGACGCTAACAAACTAAATGTGCGGCCATTGTAGGCTCAACATGTAATAAATAAGTAATTAAATAAAAATTAATTATGGCCTGACTTCGGGAGGCAGCCGAGACCAGAACAATACACGCGCCCCTTCCTCCCCCAACTTCCCGCCAGGCCACCAGAGTAGCCATTGCCAGGTCAGGTCACTTAAGAGTTGAGGTGGCAAAGCGCGCTGAGCTCCAGCCGACACCCCGGGTACCAACTTATAGTGGTACCAGACTAACTTGGTAACCGGGGTGTTGGCCGTACGTTATGGTCTGTTTCCACTATAGTGTGGTGTGGTTAACTGGTGAGTTACATGGTGCCTAATGTCATTTTGAGATGCTTACATTTTTTTTTTTTTTATTACACATGACTTAGCATGCGGCTACAAGCACTCGATGTCTTTGAAAGTGTGGCCGTAATCTTCTGCCAGAGTAAACATGTGACAGAGGGAACCTACTTTCAGCAGCAGCAGCAGCAGCAGCAGCAGCCAACGAAGCAGACAGACAGAGTAACACGAGCCAGTAAGTAATGCCACTCATCTTGTGTTTCAGACAAGCGTCCATAACGAGACATGCAAGGGCTATTCTACAGCCACCGCACATTCTGCTGGGTGTTGGCGGTGGCAGCAAGCATGGCTGTGCTGGTGATGGTGGTGGCCGCAGTGATGATAACAGTGGTGAACCCATGGCTGCTCCTCAGCAAAGCTGGTGTGTATCCTTCACCCTATCAGAGATAACACGAAGTACAGTAACTTTAGTGCATTAATTCGCACTCTCTCTCTCCCCTTCCTCACTACATACCTGGTGTTTCCTTAACAGACAGCGCCGGAGCAGGAGTGGGTCTACTACCGACGGGAACGCCCCTAGACGCTGACCTGCGGGCAGCCTTCCATCTGGCAGCGCGGCGCAGCGGCGCAGGGGTGCCGCTGCTGGAGGGCACCACCGCGGAGACGGCCGAGGACGTGGTGGCGGCCTTCATGCAGCTGTGGGAGGCAGGCGTGAGGGTGTTCCTGGCAGGCGGCGGCGCCACGCACACGGAGGCCTTGTGTCGACACCTGCAGCAGGCAGGGAAGGAGGCGCTGCTCGTATCGCTCACAGCCGACGCTGACACTCCCTCATGCAGCAGCAGCAACGGCAGCAGCAGTCTGCTGGCGTCTCTCTCCCCCCCGCCCTCCGCGCTGATGGCCGTGGAGGTGGCGGCGCTGGCAGAAGGTGGTGCTACCCACCTCGTGCCCGTGCTTATGCAGTCGCAGGCGGGAGAGTCGCTCCTGCCGAGCCTCAGGGCGGTGGCGGCGGCCAGCAACATGAGCGTGGCCCAGCCCGTCTACCTGGACACCGCACGCCCCTCCGTCATGCAGGTGAGTCAGGCTCTGGACAACGCGCCCGGGGCCGCCGTCTGGCTGACAGCAGACCACCACCTGCCGCATCTCATGGCGTCGCTGAGGGACGCCTTCTACGGCCGCCTTGTCATGCTACACGCCCATCCCGCTCACCTCGCCGCCCTCCTTGCTGATCCTGCCGCCCGCGCCGCCGCCGAGACCTGCGCTGTCACCACAGTGCAGTGGGCGGGGCCCTCCAGTGTTAACAGCCTCGCCCACCGCCGCCTCATGGCTGTCCTCACGCCCACGGACCCGCTGGCGGCCGCCCTAGCCTACCACGCGGCCACCCTGGCTATCGATGCCGCACTCCACGGCAGCGCCCGCACTGCGACGCAACTCAAGACTCGCCCACCGGAGGAGGCGAGTGGGTGGGGCGCTGAACCTGGCCAGGAACATGAGGTCTGGCGGACAGAGGAGATGGGCAGCGCCCCTGCCATGCAACAAGCAGGGTGGGCAGCACGCCTCCGTCTAGTAAAGCAACACCTGGTGGAGACAATGGTGATGCAGGACTCGCCATGGCTGCTGGAGGGCATGACCTGGGTGCACGAAGGCGCCGACCCGTCCTCCTGGGTGGTGAGGGGGAGCTACGCCCCCGCTCGCCTGCTCACACGAGAGGAGATGTGGCTGCTGGGGAAGCACGCGGGCTGCGGCTCCCTAGCCAGGGTGGAGGTGCGTGCCCACGACCCCCTCACCAACCGCCCTGTCCTTGCTGCTTGGCCAGTCCATACCACGCCAGAAGTGCTCCTCATACCCAACTTCTCCCCGCGGGGCTTCAGTGTCAAGGCACACTGCCCGGGCCGTGCCAGGAGGGAGGTGGAGGTGGGGTGCCAGGGTGTCGCAACACTCAATGAGTCTTCAAGTTGTTTGGTGGTGGAGTCCAGGGGAGGCAGGCAGCGGCGTGATATACACAACTATATTCCTTACCACAGCCTGCCCTCTCTCCCACCCAAAGAAAAGGATACAAATCCTTACATCATCATAAGGAAGCTGAAAGGTCTCGTCAAACACCCTGAGTTCGAACAATTTGTCCCCCAAATTGGTGGTTGCATTGGAAGCACTGTTGGCTGCAGTATTTGTTTTATATACACTATGGCAGCCAGTATGGCTACCCTGCCCAGTGTGTGTTATGGATCATGTGCCGTGGGAATGTCTGGCTCATGCCTCGCTCTAGTTACAAGGGGCACTCAATTCAAGCTGAGCATCACAGTCATATGCACAGAGCTGTTCACACAGGGCCAACTCTCCTGGGATTCCTACATTGCAGACGCCGCCTACGGAGCACGCTTGGCAGCAACTAACCCCGAGGCGCTGCGAGGCTACCAGCTGATGGCAGGTCCCCTGGTGGCTGCCATGCAGGTCAGTCCGAGCCTCTCCAGCCTGGTAGAGGTGCTGGCACGGCCTTGGGTCAGGCACATGGAGTTTGAGGAGGGCGTGGCGGAAGCTGATGACCCAGTGGGGCGCCTCATGACTGCCCTGGGCCTGCCGCTGTGCTCAGCTGTGGGTCTGCTGCACCACCACATCCTCACGGCAGCACTTGTCGCCCTGACGACCACCCTGACCTGGCGCGCCCTCAAGTGACTCACACACCTCGGGGATGAATTTACCACATGCTTTGCTACACTCCACCAAGACTCTTTGGGTGGAGGGAGAGGCGCACAGGGTGGTAGCAGGAAAGTTTTCTGTGATGTTTGTGCTACATGTGACTGGAATTCTAGCCAGCTTATGCCAAATCAGTTGGAGGGATGATTATTCTTCACATTTTTTAACTGCAATGTTTCTTAGGTGTACCATTAACTTTTCACCAGATTTTAAGTATATAATTGAATGCCACTCAGTCTGAACAAACACACACTCACGTGTTAAGATGATGTTACTGAAATGTGCTGATGATCATCAAACTCAAAAGAGCAGCCTACACATATTACAGACTGCTGCCTTCCCAAATACAGTAGAACTTTGGTTCATGAACTCAATCTGTTACGTGCCTTGATTCGCACACCAAATGTTCCGTGAACCAAAAACTATTTTTTCCATTGAAATTAATGTAAATACAATTAATCTGTTTCAGCCTTAGAAATATGTTTTTTTTTTTTTATTTATTTTTCTATTTATTTATTTTTTTTTGTGTGTGATGAAGAATATAGAATGAAATAGAAACATATATCCTTAAATGGAGACAAATAACACTAAATTAAATCAAACAGTACTGTAATTTACCTTTGTTGCTGGCACAGGTAAATGGTGAGGGAGAAGAGGAGGAGGTTACCCAATTTCGGGTAGAAGGCTGCTGCGTGCCTCCTCCCCTCTCTCTCTCTCTCTGGATATAGTGAATTTTCATCTTCAGCAACCCATCCTGCTCCATATATATTCATTACTGGCAATATACTGTAATTTACGATATCCGGGCTCTTTGAGCCGAAAGACTGGTGATGTCTAACACTTTTTTCCTTCTTAGGTGGCATAATGGGGGCTAAAATAACAAAAAAAAAAAAAAGGAAAAGAAAAAAAATTTTGAACACAACACTCCCCAAACAATGTTTATGCCAATCGCACCAACACATAAACTAAGCACGAGGTTCCATGGATTGTGGGTAATGTGTGTTCATACACCAAAGCATTGTTTATGAACCAAGCTAAAAAAAATGTTTGCATAACTAGTTCATGAACCAATTTGTTCATGATGTTGGGAGTTCATGAACCAAGGTTCTACTGTATCAGTTTGTTCATCTCATGTCCTTCTGTGACCAACATGTCACAGTTGGTGTCACAACATGTCTTGTGGTGTATGATTACAAAAAGTACATACAACTAGCATTGCTCTCATTAGTGTATGATGCCTCTGCTCTAATCTATTTGTATCTGATCTCTGTTCCTAAAATTTTTCCCCACTTCGCACATATCAAACTCAGGAAAATTCTTTTCATATACAATCATTTGATATACCTCAATATTCATGTTATTAGTCTATCTTTAAGAAATGCAGGATATACATCTTCATAGTCAGTGTATGTATTCATTATTTTCTTCTGAAATATGTTAATTTTTTTCCAAACCATCATTCTATTAAAACTGAAGGAGCATGAGGATATATTCTTATTACAAATAGTCATAAGTACGTAGTGTACAAACATTTTTTTATCTTATCTTGAGTAGAAGTTTGGAATCTACACAAAGTGAGGGAGATGATCTTAGTAAAGAGGTGAAGAAACTGAAGAAGGAGAAAGCAACAGACAAGGCCACCACACAGGATCTGTTGAAGCAATGCCAAACTGCAGGTGAGAACTGTGAGATTCTGGAAGATCGTTGTGATTACATTGGAGACTACAGTAGATGTATTAACATACACATCACCAGTTTGGTTGAGAGACCAGGCAGGGAAACCTGGGAACAAACAAAAGAAAAAGTGCACTTGCTGACAAGATAGAGCTACAGAACCTGATGCTGGAGCGAGCTCACCGAGTGGGACAGCAAACGGAACAGCGTCCCCAACCTGTTATTACTCGATTCCTTCGCTGCAGTGACAGGGAACTGGTAATGTGAAATGCGAGGAAGTTGAAAGGCATGAACATTTTCCTGAACGACGATCTTTGCCTAACATCACAAGAGAAAAGGAGACAACAGCTTCCAATGCTAGGAAAAAAAAAAAAAAAAAAAAAAAAAAAAAGCCAAAAGTGAAGGAAAGATCGGGTATTTCTGGCATACTAAGCTGGTGATTCGTGAGAGGGACAGGCTGCATGAAACTGTGTCAGGTCAGCAACAATGATCGTCGCCTGAGAAACCTGATGCAAACTAGCCCGCCGCTGCCACTGACAACCCTGCTGGCAGTATTGAGGTTGCTCACACCAGTGGGAAGGGGTCAAGGATTCAGGAATTTGGTAGAAGGAATCTTAGATCAAGTAAGTAAAGCTCCTGCTAATTGTGTAATATAGCTAATACATCTTAAAGATATTTATACATATCACATCATGATACCCATGATGCTACTCTCTCCTTTTCTCATTTATCTGATGAAGAATTTATTGAATTGATCAGTGATAACGGTGCACCTCTTACTATATCTATTAACTATTTAGATAACCTTGTTTTTGAGCCAGTAATGCCACAGTATGACAAACATAACAGTTATCTTGATGTCGACTCATTTTTGCTAAATATCAGAAATATATCACTTCCACACACGACTTATGAATTTCTCAGCGACAATAAACAACAATTAAAGTCTACAGATGTAATATTTACAGTCTTATGTTTCAATATTAGGAGCTTTACCTCCAATTTTCAGAATTTCTTAGATCAGTGTTTATATGAAAACTAATGTTATAGCATTTCAGGAGACAAGATTAAATTGTAATATAACTACATTATTTCAGCCTCCTGGTTATAATTTGTTTACTCAATGCAGAAACACTGACGGAGGTGGGTTTGCTCTTTATGTTTCTAACATTTATCCTTCTTCTTTAGTACATAATATGTGTTGTATAGATAAGTAGTTAGAATGTGTTGCTGTAGAGGTCAAGCGCCCTAAAGGTTTATATTTATTTGTATCAATGTACCAACGACCAAAAGGAGAATTACCTAAGTTTATACCTAAGTTGAATGATTTCCTCATGCTGTTCTCTGAGAAGAATTATAGGGGTATTTACCTCCTTGGTGACTTAAATACTGACTTATTAAAATTTAATAGTAACCACATTATAAATCAGTTAATTAGTATTATGTATTAATTTTCTTATACTCCTGTTATAACAAAACCTACAAGAATTACATAGAATTGTTCTACACTTATTGATAATATTTGATCCACTGATGTAGAAACTAACGTAAAGAACTCTATTCTGTATATAGACATTTCAGACCACTTTCCAATAATATCTTACTTCTCATGCAATACATATACCCCTAAAAGAGAAAACAAAGATTTCTAAAAGAATATTTTCTAATACTAATTTAAATAAATTTATAGAAATGCTTTCAACTGTTAATTGGAGTGAGTTATATCAATGAGGATGTGCAAGTAAAGCATTTAACGCTTTTAATGATAAATACAGTGAATTATTTAGCAAATGTTTTCCCATTACAATTGTTTGCATTAACAAGAAAGACAAGACCTGCTCATATATTACTTCTGTTCTTAATGCTTGTATCAAAGAAAAGAAACATTTAGAAAGACTGTTGATTAAGTGGCCACTATCGTACAGGGATAAAAACAAAACTTACAGAAATAAACTTACGTTTAAATTGGCTAAAAATAATTACTATAAGGAAACCTTAAACAATAATCAAGGCAACACAAAGAAAACATGGGAAGTTTTAAATACCATTCTTGAGAAGCAAAAACCTAATCATCCCAATTTTTATAGATACTGACTGTACTGAATCAGCCACTCCAGACACATTCAACAGACACTTCCTGGTAGTGGGTGGTGGCGGGACTGGTGGCAGCGGGACTGGTGGCAGCAGTGAGGCCGGAGCAGTGTCTCTTGACACCCACCACCAGTACTTAGCTGCACCACCCAACACCTCCTTTTATTTAGCACCAACTACACAACAAGAAATTAAGAAAATTTTTGATAATCTTAAATGCACTGCTGTTGGTATTTATGATATTCCTTCTAAATTATTGAAACTAACTTCCAGCATGAAATCTCCTCTTTTGTACTTAATTAATTTAGCATTCACTCAGTGTGTTTTTCCCTATAATCTAAAGGTTGCTAACATACTTCCAATCTACAAAAGGGGTGATAAAAAGGATGTTGGCAATTATAGGCAAGTTTCTGTTTTACCAGCATACAGCAAGATTTATGAAAAAACTATATCAAGTCACTTAACAGATTTTTTAGCGCATAATAACATACTGAGTGCCAACATGGATTTAGAAAAAATAGATCAACTGAGACAGCACTGATAAAATTCACTTCATATATTTATAAGCATCTTAATGCTAATTTTTTTACTGCAGGTGTATTTCTTGATTTGTCCAGAGCATTTGACTCCTTAGACTTCAAAGTATTGTTTGATAAATTATTTAATATAGGAATTAAGGGAGTAACACTGGCATTATTTAAAAGTTATTTGAGCAACAGAGCATTTGACTCCTTAGACCTCCAAGTATTGTCTGATATGGCATTATTTAAAAGTTATTTGAGCAACAGAGCATTTGACTCCTTAGACCTCCAAGTATTGTCTGATATGGCATTATTTAAAAGTTATTTGAGCAACAGAGCATTTGACTCCTTATACCTTCAAGTATTGTCTGATAAATTATTTAATATAGGAATTAGGGGAGTAACACTGGCATTATTTAAAAGTTATTTGAGTTAGGGTGTTTTTTTTTTTGTTTTTTTTGTAACATTAGGCAGAGTGTACCAAAAGGATCAATTTTAGGCCCAATTTTGTTTTTGATTTATATTAATGATATAGTAAATGTAAGTGATAGACGTAAATAAATTATCTTTGCTGATGATACCACTTTGCTTTTTGTTGACAAAACATACTGTCATTACACAATAAATTAAAACATGATTTAAGAAAAAAAAAAAAAAAAGACTAACACTTAATAAATTAAATCTTAATGCAAGTTAAACAAACCTAGTCTTTTTCAGAAATTGTTTAAATAATAGGGAATTTCCCCCTGTCATTGTAGAAAATAAAACTGTTCAACTAGTAACAGAAAAAAAATTCTTGGGAGTTCTCATAGACGAAAATCTTAATTGGAAGGCACATATTAAGTCAGCATGTTTGAAAGTATCAAAAGCAGTGGTATGTTACATAGAGTGAGACAAAAAAAAAAAGTTGAATTTATATCATACATTATGCTACCCTTATTTGATATATTGTGTGTCTGTGTGGGGCCTGGCCATCTTTTCTGAGAAAAATTGCTGTTATAAGCATACAGCAGAATTATTTACAGACTTACACTTTTTAGATTTCCTTTCAGTACATCAATATTTTCTTATTCTGGCAATATTCAAGTTGCTCAATATGCAAGATACTAACAATAACACAAGTGTGTTCACATGTGTGGCTCGCGCTCACAGCACAAGGGGCAGTGAGGCCAGCTTGGTGTGTCCACCAGCTCGCACCAGCCTGTACCTCAAAAGCCTGCTGTGCATGGGACCCAGGCTGTGGAAATCCCTACCACTAAATCTTAAAACAACTACAAGTGTACACTCATTTAAAAAAACAAGTTAAAAGTCTTTTTTTCTTTTCAATGGGAAAAATAACTTAAATATTAGATATTGTACGTATACAGTACAATATACAGTGAGTATACAGTATACAGTGAGTGAGTGTGTGTGTGTGTGTGTTTATGAATGGCTTTATAAGGTATTATAACAGTCGACTACTAGTAATGATATTTATTCTGTATAATACTGTTGTAGTTATTATTATTATTATTATTATTATTATTATTATTATTATTATTATTATTATTGACATTATTAGTATTATTATTATTATTATTATGGGTATTATTATGGTTATCATAGACTATTTTCCTCATGGAATGTCTTGTGGTACATGTAAGTGAAGGTTGTGTTTATGTATGTGGTTGTATGTAACTGCATCATGATAAGATATTTCAATAAGTACCTTGTTAGATAAACATTTTCCATGTGTCATCAGACATTTTGTTAATATTCATTATGCCTGCTAAGGAGCCATTTATGGCTCGGCAGACTAGGCCATATTGTTGTTAACTATATAATAATTATATTTGTATTTAATATTATGGCAATAAATCAATCAATCAATTATGTTCATTGGGTCACATATGGAAATCCATCCAGTATACAACAGACTGACATCCCTTAGGGAGGATGGCAAAGTTGCTGCACTTTGTCTCAGTATAGGAATAAAAATACAATGGAGGATTTTTCCCCTCTCAGCCCATCCCTTTAGCAACCTTTTTCAGTGTGTAAAGATTACAGTGGTAGTGTTTTTCCAGCCTGTGCCCTCACACAAAGGAACTCAATGTACATACATATGCAAGGAAGGAAATATTTTCAGGAGTCAGATGAGTTGGCTAAGAACATACAAAAAAATTCAGTTCCTCACAATATAGTTAAAAATTTCAACAATTTGCAAATGTAGTCAAATCTGAATGGTGCCGTTGAGCACTGAATATTGGTGATATGACCACTGAAGTCCCTGAGGAAATTCTTATGAACAGGCATCAGTTGTACCTAAATACTGATAAGACAAACAGCTTGTCACTGGAGTACTGATCACCAAGGATGCACTATACTAACCTGCCTTGTGCTGTCCCTCCACAGCTCGGCATCCCAGCATAGTACTGTGCCTAGAGGAAGAAAAATTCAGCAATGAAACAAAATCTACCTTTCATTATCCTCTTTTTATATACATCTATACCTAACAGGACAAGGACATGCTGAATGAAACATAGCAGTAAAAATTTCATATTTCTACATCTCTCTATATATAAGTAATAAAAGAAGGGCAAATTAATCTTAGCCTTACCAAAAACACCAAGGACAGAAGTCTTCCAAAGCAACAGCAAGTAACTCTTTCCTTCCTCTTGAACAATCTCAGAGGAAGAAATGATCATCAAAGTAGCTTCTTCATTTGTTTTTATTGGTCTTTACAATGAGTCTCTGAGGCTTGCCGGGCCCCAGCAGCATGTAGGCAAGCAAGTGCTCCCTCGTTATCACCAGTGTGTACAGGTTATTCCAGGAGGAGGAGCAGGTCTGTTTCTCCCATCTCCACGACATAACAGAGTCTGGGTGGCCATACACAGTCAGGCTTACCCACGGAACAGCTGTTGCGTCATGTTGCGTCAGCCATGACCTGGTGATAGAACATTCATAGAACAAAAGAGTATAGTAAGTCCACAATTTTTTTTTTTTTCTTTAGGGCATTAATAATGGCTTTACAATTTTCATAATACCTGAGGAGTAAATATAGTAACATCAGAATGTACAAAACAATTGAATAAGTCCAAGAAATATTAGTTTGAAAACTTTTACTTAATGGCTTATGGCAGTTTTTATTTACTTTTAAGAAATTAAAGGTGTTCTCCGACAACCATTGCTGGCACCATAAGATCTTTGTCTCACTCCCAAAACTTGAATCAATTTACTTAACTCCATGATGCCCAGGACCAAACTCTCAGATGTGTTTTCTTACACTGACCTGAGGTGCTCAATAAGGAGGTGAATGAGGCTGGGAGGGAAGAAGCCAGAGGACTGGACACTGCAGAGGTTGTGGATGGGAGTTCCATGTCTTGGCTCTACCACGCCAGACAGCACTGACTCCTCACGACTCCTGTGTGATGGAGGGTGATGGGTGACATCCATTAGTTTTGTCTCACCGCTTCCCATATTGCTCACGGTTGTTAAGTTTTCTTTACTCTCAATTAGCAGCATAAATATAATTAAGTGCAACTAGTGGTAATTTAAAGGCATATTGCAAGGCTCCTACATTAGAATATATTTAACAAGTGTTTTTAATTTACAATAACTACACCCCATTATATGCCACCAACTGTCAACCTATGAGACCAACATTCCCTGAAAATGTGAGCAATCCCCCACAAAAAAAAAATTCGACAATTTAACATTTATTTATCTATAAACCAGGCCAGCAATCCCACACAAAGCCTAGACAAGGCACAACATATTTTGTTCACACTCTTAGCACCACCAGCCCTTGGAAAAGACAAGTTAACACATTAGGATAAATAAACATGAACATTTCCTCACAAACATCAATACTTACAGTCTTATTCCAAGTGTCTGACATCCAATCCATTCTAAAAGATCCTCTGGTTCAGCTGCCTGGTCATCCAGCCCTGCATCCTCTACAGGTGGGCCAGGGAAGGGCATGAAGGCCTTCTCCAGCACATTCTGGCTCAGTGCCGCCGTACACTCATTGATGCTGTAGCCAAGGTCATGGAAGTACTTGGCAATAGAGGACGGACAAATGTCAGGATCTGAGCCAGGGAGAGAAAACTGTTTATTAAGCAGCTTTTTTCTTATGATACCAATACTGCACTTTTGGAATTAATGTTTTCTTAAGGAATAAGTATCAATTCACTGATGTTAGAGGTTATGGATTAGATAATTTTGCCCTTTATCCTGCTTTACAAGTGTAAAATACATATTAAGAAGCAAAATCCCAAACATTTCCCTGAAAATACTGAAAATGCATTATGAGTTATATAAGAAACTGCAAAATTCATGATTGGCAGCTATTTACGAATTCCTAATTATGAGTAGTTTTTTAAGGAACATGACTCGTTCATTCCTTACCATCCGGGACCCACAGGAACCAGAAGGAGAAGGCAAGAGGGAGCTGTGTGAAGGCACTCCTCACCTGCTGGTAGTGTCGTTTTCCTGGGTGAAAGTCTATGTCCTTCAGATCCACTTCAACCACTGCAGACAGGTTTAATATAGAAATGGATGAAATAACTATGATAAGGGTACTCAGTAGAGTTTATCTTTCTAATGACAGTTCCTCTTATTTATAGGATTACATTTCCTTTCTAAAGTTAAAATATTCTAAATAATTACAAACGAGCAAATAAATGTATATTTGAACATTCTAATAACAACTGCTTCAGTATCAAATAATCTCCATTTGTTCCTATTCAATAAATGTATGTATTTTTATGTAAAGATGTTCTCTTTCATTGTTTTAACAGACAATGCATTGTAAACTACAGATCCACATCATGTGGAAAAAGAATCTACCTCCATCATTAGGACTTTCTTTTGGATTAAGTAAACTATATTTACTTGTTTTATCCTTTTGTACTTAAATGAGCATCATTTACTTGAAAGACAATAACTACATAATTACAAAGCCACAAAATATTATTTCTTTCAAATGTGTACAAGTTTTCTATCATTCCATGATCAAAAGTAACAAAGTAAGCAAAAGGCAAAAATATTCCCTTGAAAAGAGCAACATACTACAAGAACACTAAGCCACAAGAGCTCACCAAACTTCTCAAGTGGTGTACGCAGGATGTCAGGGGAGAGCGAGCCACTGAGGGCCAGCTCCTGGTAGGTGAGTTTGTTCAGCAGGAGCCTAAGCAAGCCGTCGGGGGCGAGGGCAGCACTGTTGTCTGTGTCCAGAAGCGTGTCGTAGCTCAGGGCAAACATCTGACCTGCAGCAGTGAAAACTAAATGGTAATGACTGCTCTTAGTGCACATGGCTTGAGTATCTATATCTGTATCTGTAAAATTTAAAAAAGGCTTAAAATGAATGCATGTTTAACCTTCTGACTTTCATTCATTCATTCACTAATTTTCTGCCTATCCCCCCACTCAACTCACCACACCCCAAGTTATGCCTCCTGCAAGATGTTCATGAGGCAGAGCTACTCACCACACTCTCTCTCTCTCTCTCTCTCTCTCTCAGATACAAGAGAGGTGCTAATCCCCACCTTTGTTTAGGAAGGCTTGCAGGAAGGCAGGTGCACACAACTCATGCAAAGGCAGCTTATCAATTCTGTAGAACTGTGTGTCCTCTGTGAGCAGCTCCCGAAGGGCTGTTGGGAGGCTGGGTGAGGCAGGCATCAACATGGAAATCTTAAAGAAGAAACAATAAAGGAAATAAGTAACACGATGCAAGGACTACCATTTGTATTTTAAAGGTACTTACCAAGGACATTTAGATCATTAAGTGCTGAGTTATTAGGGAGCTTTAAAAGATTAGACGAATATATGGATGGGGATTTGGGTGGAAATAGGTATGTATGTTTCATATAGGGAATGCCACATGTAGGCCTGGTGGTTTCTTGCAGCTTTCCTTATTTTCTTACGTTCTTACTTTGGTGTTGAATGGGTGTTGGTCAACCAGCCTGCGCCAGGCAGCCCCCTTGCCAGCCTGCTCCCAGTGGTAGCACCCATGGTACAGACGGCACTCTGGTGGTGGGTGCTTTTCCACCTCTGGATTGTGCATTCTATATTCCACTGACTGCCAGCTACCTCTCACTAGATAGGCAGTAACCTGTAATGTAAAAATATGTTTGGATAATCTAACCACTAGCATCTTCTAATGAACCAGTAAAATATTCACATAAAGTGAAGAGGTACTTGATGTACAACATGTTTGTGGTGGTTTTCTTTGGGGATCAGCTTTAGTGTGTCCACAACAGTTCTTTAAAAATCTGGTATGTGCCTCACAAATTCTAAGTCCTCTGAAGGCACACAGAGTAATGTGTGTGTTCATATGTTGGGCATTACTTCTGCCAATCACAACACAAAATGTATGTTAGGGGATCAAGGGGGCGCAGCCTCTATCAAGTTAAGTTAGGTGAGGTTGGGTTGGGGGACCAAGGGGGCCATAGCCCCCGTTAGGTTGGGTTAGGTTTAGGAGCTCGTATTTTCAGCCACATTTGCTCCTCCAGGCCAAAATTCTTTGAAAATAATGACTTTTCTCAAAGACAAAATTTCATTAATTTTTGCGCTTTCCCACCAGGCTTTGATGGGGCTGGGGAGAGACGATAAAATAATTTACAAAATGCTATTGATAAGATTTACAATATATATTAAAACATTCAGTTAATAACTGATCTGCATAACACTAATAATTATGGTAATAACTACAACGATTTCCTAAGACAGATTAAGGTTAGTGGAGTTCATTACAAATTAAAGTACTTCACAAGATAGTACCTTATTAAATTGAATAACAGGCAAAATAATATCTAGAAAGCAACATTAAGGTTGAAAATGTTGGGATCTGTAAGTGAAAATCAATCGAGACCAGCCCCCTTTGTCATGAGAGCAGGCAATGACCGGGCACTACAGGGCAGCTCACCACCGCCTGCGCCTCCTGCAGGTGAAGTGTTTTGTTAGTACTCTACGCCTTCCTGCACACGTTGCCCTACCTGTGTGTTATCCTTCCTTGGCTCACTGTCAGTCAGCCTCCACACACACGCCCTGTTGTCTGCCTGCCACTGTCAACGTGCGTACTGCACCAACGGGAAAGATATTGCGTGGACCTCGTGCGTTTGTTTGGGTCACCGCTGACGCCACTGCCAGCGGTCCAGCACCAGCGTTACCAGATTGTTTTGGCCATATTATCGTACTACACAAGTTGAAATTATTGTACTTCTGGTAAAATTATCGTACATATGTAATTATTCCAAATATTATGCAAAACTGCCACTTTCCAAATACAGAATTTAGGTTATATATATATATATATATATATATATATATATATATATATATATATATATATATATATATATATATATATATATATATATATATATATATATATATATATATATATATATATATATAGATAGATAGATAGATAGATAGATAGATAGAGAGAGAGAGAGAGAGAGAGAGAGAGAGAGAGAGAGAGAGAGAGAGAGAGAGAGAGAGAGAGAGAGAGAGAGAGAGAGAGAGAGAGAGGTGTGTGCGCACACCCCCTAAACACCTCCAGACACACTCCAACACCCCCTAAACACACCAAATACACTGAAAGCACTGTCACGGAAGACAAATACTACAAAGACAGACAGGGCAGCAGGAAAAATTAACCTAAATATTGTTTTCTTAGCATTTTCCTGTTTTATCACCTCCATTCCTTCTCCCTTCCTCTTCCTCCTCTATTTCTCTTATTTTCTTACTCACTTTACTCTTATCTACACGCCTGAGTTTAGAAACACGTGGAAACACCAGGAAAACACTGCAAAGTACGATGAATATTACCGAGGAGACAGCGGAGCCGATCAAGGTCCCGGGTCCATGATGGCGGCAGTGACGTCACGGCTATTTTACGTATCGTAACGGATTTCATTTTGAAATTGACCCCTTGAAAAAATGGAGCTAGGCTCGAATGCCTTATATATTCTGACTTGACAAATACTTTAACTAATATTCACAATATTATAACAGCTCCAGCCAGAGTAGTATTTAAAAAATATCCGAATGAATTATGGAAAAAATGTTGAAATATTCGGCACCATTTAAATCATTGAAAAGTCCACAACATTTGAATTTTCAGGAACGTAAAATTTTTTAAAAAATCTGAACTATCATCTTACACCATCAAAAGTTACCTGGAACAAGAAGTAAACAAGTAAAACCGAAATTGTGTAAAAAACAAGTGTTGGAACCTAAACACGATTAAAAACCACTGAAAAGTCCACCCATTTTTACTCAACAACAAGATAAAACACTTTAAAACATACGAACTATTTTTTCAAGCAATGAAAAGTTAGTTACAAGCTGAAATAGAGACAATAACACAAAAAGTGTTGTAATCACAACTTTTAACAGGACCATAAACCATTTTTAAAGTCCACTTATTTCTCTCAACAAGAACGAAAAAACACTTTAAAAATCATAAGCGATTTTTAGAAACACAAGAGACGTAATTTGAGCGTGAAATAAAAAAAAAAAGTTTGTCAAAATACTGCCAAAAAAACACCCCACATTTTTCGTTAAGCAACACAAAATTGAAAACAACTCAACACAAGCAACGAAAACACTTCTAAAGCAAATAATTATTTTTATAAACCATAAAAACATGCTATACGAGCAGAATACAGAAGTTAAGAAAATTACTAAAAAAATACTGGAACCAACAGGTTGAAACAGGTAGCCAGCTATCATGGCGGCCCTAGGCAGTGGAGAGAACGGCCGCTATTTTGCCTGTTATTCTTCCATCGTAACTAAATGAAGCAATGACGGATATATCTAGCTAGCGGATATGAAAGCCTAGTCATGTGGCTCCACTTTGTGACGTGTTAGGCTTACAATAAATAAGAGATGAAGCAGAAAAAAGCTCATAATAAGGACGCCCTATCTCTATCTATTTGTTTACATAGATCTCCCTTCAATCTTTAGCTAAATTTTCAGACTCAGATGCGAGGAAAACCCTAAATAAATAATAAATAACCTCAAAAACACCCAAATAACGAATAAACTGACAGGAAGTCCGAGGGAGGAGTGTGTTACGGTGAGGGCGGTAAGGCTGACAGGAGGAGGCTGCCAACACTGTACTCACCTTAAGTAGCTGTGTCTCTCTGGTGCTGCTTGATGGAGGAAGAAGCTGCCGGGAATATGCAAACACTGATAGCTATTAGGAGAGTGTGTGCGCGAATATGCAAACACTGATCGCTATTAGGAGTGTGTGGCAAGACTGGCCAGTGCTGACTAAAACAAGATAACACCAATCCCTCCTTCCCCAGCGCCACTGCCAAAACAATGTAATCACACCACCACCACCGCCAGGAATATGCACTGATCACTATTAGGAGAGTGTGTGGCAAGACTGACCAGTGCCGACCAAAGCAATGTAACACCAATCCCTGCCTCCCCAGCGTCACCACCACCACCACCAACGCCCCCTGCCCTCACAGCACTATTCCTTAGCCCGTGAGTGACAGCCTTTACCAGAGACAGACAGATAGACGTACAGACTAACAGACAGATAGGTAGACAGACAGATTTATCATTATTTTACTGTTATTATATATATTTTTTTGCGATAGCACAATACCTAGTTGGTATATTTCAGATCATCAGAGAGAGAGAAAGAGAGAGAGAGAGAGAGAGAGAGAGAGAGAGAGAGAGAGATTTTATTGGATCCTCTTTCTACTCTTGCTTCGTTCTTATTTTTTCGTTTATTTTGTTTGTTTCACTACTTGCTTTCCGTATTTTAGAGCATTATAGTTCTTCATGTCAGTGTACGCTTGTCGCGACTCGCGCGTCAGTTGTTTGGCGTCACGGATTCAAAACAAACCTCCGAGGCGCCAAGGAGTGGAGGTCATTTTTCTGTTACTCAGCTTTCGGGCTTAATTTAACACCCTGGATCTCGTAGCGCCTTCCACTCATCAGTAGTTGTGGTTCTCGTGCGGCAGGTGAGGCAGCCAACAGGTAGAGGGAAGGAATGAGGGAATATGATGAGTATTGTCTTTTTTTTTCGCTGAAGATTATCAATGTTTACCGAATGAAAAGTAAAGGAGGCAGTGGGGATTAGGAATAATATTGAACTAGCATAGGTGTCTTCATTTGATGACTTAATTAAGTTTAGATTCATACAGCTTATTGTTCCACTGCAGCTCCCTTCATTGTGCATTGGATCACGATTTGAAAAAGCCGACATACTTTGACCAGAAATAGTGTTTGGGAATCGGTAGGCTAGGTTTACTTCCACAATACCCGAGACCAGCTCAAAAGTCTGCCTCTTCTCAGTCTAATATTGGCTATACTTGTAGTAATAGTAGTAGTGTTATCTGTTTATGTATTTTAATTAATTCTTTTAAATCTTAAGTTTAGTCAGAAGCACAAAAAAATTAAATACCTCAAAATGAGTTAATCCTAAAAGATGATCACAAAAGATGAGCACAAAAAATTATAAATAAAGACCTCAGAATGTGCTAGTCCCAAAAGATGATCATTGCAGTGTTTCAGATAGTTGGCTAATTTAGTTTGAGAAGTCTTGATACTCTCCTTCAGAACCTGTTCAAGTTGCAGGAAGGAAGAAAAACAGAAACAGGCATAAAGTATCAATTTTCCAGGAAATGTTATGAAAAATTAAAGATGCTGCTTAACTCTTACATTGTTATAATGAATAGAATAGGAGGGAGAAAGAGAAGAGGATAATGATGCTAGTGATACTTATTCCAGTGATTTTAAACTGTAATATTTATTGTTCTAGTAAATTGGAACTCCCTGCCTGCTTCATTATTCCTGTATTAAGACATACTTCAGTTTTGGATGATCCTTTTTGACCTCCCTTTAGTGACTGGCAACTCATTGGGCCTTTTTCATTCTTTTTGTTGCCCTAGGCCGATACTCCACTTACATGAAAAACGGACCTTGAACTTTCTTTCCCTATGCCCAGTGAAAGACCAGCCCCACCACCGCCATGCCCCGAAGGAAGGCTTCGCGCGTGCCAAGCCGGGCCATCCCCACACTGCCGGATGAGTCCATCACTGAGGCCGAGATGCACCAGGACAAGCGCAAGGAGAAGATGAAGCTGCTGTTGAGGGACTTTGATTTTGAGGGTAATTACTGTTGGGAGATGTACATTGTTATTGTTGTCTTGACACGTTTCCCTCAGCAATCAGGACTGTTTTCTTGGTCCTGTGGTTTTAAGTTTTTGTTTTATTTGGTCTTTTATGCCTTTTATGTTAAAGAAGAAAATGCAGCTCTGAATGACATAGTTCTATAATATCACTGATGTTTACTGATTCCAAATCTTGTTCTGTAGTCCCACTGTATTTACTAGTAAATAAAAAATAAAAAAAAAAATATATATATATATATATATATATATATATATATATATATATATATATATATATATATATATATATGTTCTGTAGTCCCACTGTATTTACTAGTAAATAAAAAATAAAAAAAAATATATATATATATATATATATATATATATATATATATATATATATATATATATATATATATATATATATATATATATAATTTTAAAAACAATAATTAAGTATTTCTTAGAGTTCTGATGCACATTCTTTACTGCACTGTATCATACCTCCTTTATTTCAGCATTTCAAATAATTAAATTCTTATTCTGTAGCATTTTGTAGCTTTAAACCATAGTATTGTTAGTTATATCCTTTCATTTATCTGCTATAATAGATAAGCACCTTTTCAAATTAATGACTATATGTTTATATATTTGCAGTCGAGACACGAATAAAGAAGATGGAAGCAGAGATACAAATAATTCAAGAGAACATCCACCAGCTCTTCAAAATGGACCTCATGTGTTACCCAGAGACCACACGCAACAAGCTATGGATAGACTACATCCAACAGGTGAGCATTCTCTCTCTCTCTCTCTCTCTCTCTCTCTCTCTCTCTCTCTCTCTCTCTCTCTCTCTCCTTTTTATTAGAATATGTAATATTTAGCATCTGTAAAATTTTTTAGATTATAACATCTTACATGTATTTCAACAGGATGACACCAAAACAAGCAGCACAGTAAAAGACAGTGTGATTGACATCATCAGTTCTGCTGACAGCATTCTCCAGTCAGTTGCCAAGAAACGAGGACGGAAACCAAAAAAGAAAGAACCAGAACAGTCAGACAGTGAAGATGCAGCCTTGCTGCCTCCGCCAACAGTAACAAAAAGTAGGTCCTTTGTAGAATCACAATCTTGGGATTTTTTATATTTTTTCCAGACATACCTCATGTAATGGAATGTAATGATTAATGCTGATGACGTGTACCTAATGCTGTCATTGTGTCCAACAGCAACTCGAAGCACTCGACAAAGAAAAGTCTTAGCCTCCAACCAGAGTGAGAACATGCCTCCACCAAGTACAAGACCCCAACGCACTAAGGCCCTGGTCAGTGTAGAGCATAGACGTAACTCGTTCGTAAATCTTAGTTCACTTGTATTACTGATAATGAAGAACAGAAGGGGATAACAGGAGTAATGAAGATAACAACTGATATTCCCACCCCCACCACAGGAGCCACAAGCCACACCCATGAAAAGTGATATTCCTGCGAACTTCTCCTCCCATCTGTTCATCACGCCCAAGTTTGACCCCCGCACCCCACTCCCGTTAGGCACTATCAAGAGGAAACCACAGCTGGGAGAAGTTGCCATCTCTCTCAAAGGCTCTCCTCTGCAGATCTCCCCTCCGCACATCATTGAGGAAAATGTAGAGGTGAGGATGTTAGGATTGTGTAAATCAGTTACCTTCCTAGTCTTACTGAATATTATTTGGTACTTCATGATGTTTCAATACTTGCTTAGTGATGGATTATGTCTTGTATTCCTCCTACTGCTCTTCTCCTTTGCTTTTTAATTGTGAGTATTGTCAATAATTATTTTTCTCTTGCAGGACTGGATAGAAAAGCTGAAGGTAGAGGAAATGGATGAAAATATGAGGTTAAAGCTTAGGGAATTTCACCAAAAAGTTGGGGACATGCTCAATGCGTAGATGTTTTTGTTGTTGTGTATTTGTGTGTCACAGGATGATTCGCAGGGAGTGGTCCACAATGCTGCTTGGTTGGCTTGTGTTTGTTTGTGACCCTGAGATGTAACAGTTTAGGGTCCACATCTGTATACTTCCTGTGTGCTGTAAAAGATGACTTAAAGAAGCAAGGATAGAGGGTTGAGAGCCTCTACCTCAGGAACTTATAATTATTCCACAGAACAAGAAACAGAAGCAGTACATTTATTTTTTCCATTTTTATTTTGTCATTTTCACCACAGCTTCTTCCCCAGATTTCTTGGGATAAAATTAAGATGAATAAGACCATATAAGACATGACAACCAGGTTATTTCTAAGCTCTTGGCAACACCCTTCTCCATCTGTCCATTACTTATCCAGGACTCCTTCCCATCCTCTTGACAGTAGACATGCAGATCCCCCATTATTTATACATATATATGTTTATACATATATAATTTCATGCTCTTGTAGTAAGGGGAATATTGCCCAACTGCATTTTTTGTGGTTGGGTTAAGAGAACTGCCACCCTGTTCCCCTTGTGTGTGTGTGTGTGTGTGTGTGTGTGTGTGTGTGTGTGTGTGTGTGTGTGTGTGTGTGTGTGTGTACGCATGCGCTGCATCTTGGCTCTTCCTCTTTGAGGGGTATGTCAGCCTGTTATATTTATAGATTATAAAAGGCAAGTTGAAGGGACAGAGTAGGGACTAGGGATCCCTTCTGCAGTTTTATTCACATGAGAATGTGACATCTTGCATTGGCTACTCCTTTTTAAGGGGAATCTCAGCCTAATATGTAGAGATAATTTTATAGATCTCTGTGCACTAACCATTTATGCAATAGATTTAGTTTAATCTTAGTTAAAAAGTTATGTAATTTTTATTTTGTTAGTAGATGTGAGTCAAAATATATGTATGTATTCATAAAGTATCATTTTACTAGATCCCAAGGATTTACTATTACAGTATGAGTGCACCACTGCTTCCCCAGCACAACATCCCAGCCATCACACACCTGTATAATTCTTTACAATCTGGGAAACAAACATTTCAAAATTACAGATGATTTTTATTATCATTACATCAACAATTATGACGCTGCACAATTTCCATGAACAAGAACTAAAATAGCCAGGAAGTAATTTTTTTCTCTCACAAGCAGAGCCTCTGAGCCTCACCCCAAAGGCTGCTCCCAAGGCCATATCTTAGGCCACTGATGGCTCAGAACCCCAGCAGCCCTTTAGGGGAGGCAGAGAGGTGGCTGGGGATCAGAAAGATTGGTTGGAACAAGGAACCAGCTGTACTATACTGCTGCTGATAAATCAACATTTGACATGTTCTAGGCTGAGTAAAAGAACAAAGGGAAAAAACTATTACTCTGTTAATGGCAACAGATGATGTAGTAATCATTTCACAGTACTTTCTACATGATATAACAAAGCAGGTCTTGAAGAAATGTTGGTATAGGTAAATGAGTATCGCTGGATTCAGGACGATTTCTTTACGTAAGGGCAAGATTGAGATAGCTGGGTGGTAACTTGCAAGAGATGGCTGGGTGATGACTTGTGAAAGATCAGTACTGTGGTGGATTGAGGCAGCAGTTCCTTACTCCAAGATGAAACATTAAAGAAAGCAATGTGTACAGGTGATAAGTTCAAGCAATGGGTCACTTGACCAACAAAAACTCTACCAACACTACTTGCTTCACTCAGATCACTACTTCATAATCTATCCTAGAGACTGACATACCTTGCAAATTTTTAAAAGCATGATTGAATTAGGTGCACATCTCTCCCTCTGCACACTAATCATAAATTTCTATTAAGCAAGATTAAAATTTCATACACTGCTTGAAAACCAAGGTAAAGAAAAATGTGCTCAAAACTTACATGTTACTGCCTTGGTTTGTACTTTTCAAATGAAATAAGAACAAATGGAGCACTATAGTGTCATTTAAGCAGGTATGTAGTGATGAGTGAGGAACAGCGTTGGTGCAGTGAGCAAGTGACCCCTGCTTTTATAACCTACACGACTGCCTGTAACAGTAACAGTTGTGGACACTGTGGCTGAGGCTTCACTTATGGATCTAACTACAATCAAAGCTTAAGAGTTATAGTGCTGTGGTGCCTGTTAATTGGTTTGCAAAAAGACATGAAAACTTGAAGATTCCAGTACACGAGCCTTGTGTCATTCAACTTGGGTGTTGAATTCACTTCTATTGCAACAATTGGGAGCCAGAAACATATTGAGAAAGACAATAAAATTTCAACATTCCTCAATAAGACAAAAGAAAAAGAAGAAATAAGGTGTATCACCCTGGGTCTGTGGAGGGTGGTGGAAAAGCATTACTGGCCAATGTGTGATGATGCTTCAATATTACATAAGCACTTGTCTTGATTACTGGAAAAATGTATATAATTATTCTTTAAAATCCATTATCAAACAAAGAGTGTTTGTAGACTGATGGCCATGAATATCAACATCTCTTTACTACTATCTGGAGTTCTCTCTCTCTTCTCATCAAGGGAGGAACAAGCCATGAGAGGCCCCACAGACCCTTGAGGGGTAACACCTTGGAAGATTCATAAAATACAACAAAAATTAACAACATGTCCTGAGCTATAGTTCTTAACAGCAGAATACATCAATAATTAATGAAGGCATATAGGATCTGAAGCCTCAACTAGAACTGTTAACCTTATCAACAATATTCATATAACACACAAATTGTAAATTGAATGAAAACATTAATGTTAATGTACTGTTCATACCTTAAATATGGAAAATTTAGAATGCTGATTATCTGCAAAATTGGAGTCCACACAGTAGCTTTAACAGTGACATCTCCAAAAATAGTAATGTTGTACTTCAATGATAAGTCCACTTGTGGTCTGGCTGGTGTGACAGCATGCCTCTCCTGTTGGTGTCAGTAAGTGCTGCACATGGATCCTGGTGGCAATGACTGCATATTCTGCTGCCTAGAACTTAAGCTGATGACAAAAACTGAAAGCAAATAGAGTCTTTCTACGATATATATACTACATAAACGTCTTCATATCAATAAACATGGAATTAAATATCATGACAAAAATACATTTTTTTGGCGTACTGTGGCCCTCCGCCATCACACAATGGAAGGGCCACAGCTCCCCCACATCACATCTGGAACATTAATGATCATTGCACAATGTAAAGCATCCAAACTAACTGGATGTCAACACTAAGACCAGACAAACAACCAGGGCACTGTGGCTGTCAAGGTTGGAGGCTACACACACCACCACAGCCTGCCTGGTCTGGTCATTAAATATCTTGTTTGGCCATTGAATACAGAACATGCCTAACAATGCACTTTCAACTTAGTAATGTAAAATCATAACAACTACAGCAAGAAGGATATATATAGCTATGATGTCTTTATAAAACCAGGCATCAGTTATATTGAACACAGAACAGAACACACCCACACTTGGCCAAACCTCCTCTCACCTTTGTAACAAAAGGGGAGTCAACTTGTACAGAAAGACTACTTTGCTGGGCTGTCTACCAAACATTATGCAGCTTCTACACAACAAAAACAGTAAAAAATTATGCTCATCTCTCCATGCCATCATACACACCAATGATCACTAAACAAAATCAATTCATTCCTGATCTGCCTTTCCCTTTCTCCCAGCAGTGTGGAGTGAGAGGAACTCTTCTGACATGAGCTGCTCACACCTATGTAGATGACTCAGTGTATTTCCCTTTCTACCTTCTGTGAAAAGCAATTTGTCACACCATCTTCTGTACTTTTCTCAAGAAACTGTAAGGCTCTTCTGGTCACTCATAAAATCCTAAATAAATAACATAAAAACTCCTCATTTATCATTCATTATCCAAGACTGACATTATTTTCTTTAGAACAAGTTAGCCGACTGGGTCCTGAATTTTGTAAGATCTCACTTTCACAAAGAATAGATTTACAAGACTAATATTACCTTATCTTTTTTTCATATTTCACTCCTGCATGCACACATACACACAGTATATATATATTAATCTCTTCAGTTTTTTTCTCTCCCCTTCATGTACAGGCACCATTACTCCTTACACCAGGTAAGATGCATCAGCAACACTCTCCAATTTTTGTCAAGCACCACATAACACCACATACATATTCACTGGCTTTATCCTCTTTCCACACTGAATCACAATTATACAGAATAACCTGACACTTATTTTCAAACTTTATGCACACTTTATGCACAGCAGCATACTTCTTGCTGCTTATCTAACACACTCCTTGTCCTTTGACTCATCAGAGTCCTTACTCATCCCATGTGTCAGCAGATATCCAACCAAGCACAATCACACCCTGCACATGAACCATTCACTTCTGGCACCATCAACAAAAAACCCAGTAATCATGCAAAAAAATCCATTCCCTGGTGAACCAAAATGACTAAGTGGCAAGAGATGCACACAAAACTGTCCTACTTGCAATGGTTGTGTTGACTGTCTGTTGGTGTCCATTCAAACTTACATAATATTGGTCTATTCTATCAACAACCTTATGAGAGCATACTGTATAGTTTGTACCTTCAACCTGCCATCCCACAGCTAAGCAGGAGGGCTGCTAGGTCATCCCTCAACTTCTTACTCTTAGGCAGCTCCAAGAACACCCATAACAGGGGTGAAGTATGGCTGATCCAAAACAACCAGGATCTACGGTTGCTTATGTACTCCAGTTTTCATCTTATGCAGCTCTGAGAACAATTCCTGTGAGGAAAATCACTCTCTCTTCTGTCTATATGTGTTTGCATGTGTGTGTGTTACTATAGTATCAGCAATATACTAGCACGTAACACATTCAATGTCACCCAATAATTAATGGTAATTCCATATATTAACGAGCACAAATTCTTTTCCATAATTTCTTTTGATAAAGTTCCTGGCTTTCAAATCACTTGGCATGCAAAGAGTTAACTTAACAGAAAAATATGACACAAAAAATAGAAGTGTCTTTATGAAGTTGTGTGCCACAACACTTCCAGGACAACAGTGCACAGTGCTGCTCATTGTTACTGTGCTGCTTTTCAAGCTCTTTACCCCAACAGCGATTAAAGCACAGGATTCACAATTTCTGCTCTACCTTTATACCATAATTAGTTTTTGGTCTACAGTGATGCACAAAGTTTCACAGCATTTCAATTAATGGGGCTGTTTCATGACATCCTATGAATATTCTAGTTAGACTTTTGCACAAAAATATCAGTTTCATTCACACAGAATGTTGTTGTCACTTTACATTTGACTATTTACCTCATCTATTCATATAATTTTCATTAATATAGCCATAACATCAGAATGGCTCTTCACCAATTGGAGGTAGAGACACATTTTTTGCTGTCCAAATCTAGGACTGATATTAAATAGTCAAATGAATTGCCAAAGTAAAAAAAAATATAAAATAAAATAAATAAAAAAATAAAAATCATTCACAAAACAAGCCATCCTCAAGCCACATCTAGAGCATGTCCATCCTCCTTGACTTTTACTTATTATTACAAAGATTAATAAATTTATATACACATTTTTTTGCACACCATACTGGTATAAACCACTTGTAACAGGGAAGTGTTGATGTACCATCACAGGACATCCATTTGACCTGTTAACCACAAAAGTTAACCACTACCTTCATCTTCCAAAATGTGAGACTTTTCTAGAAATTATGAAGAAAATATGTGCACCTTATCAGGTATTAAAAAGTATTTGGGCAAGTTTTTAGAGGCGTCCTGAATCAATTGCCTTTTTATCCACAGGCTCATTGCCCAGCTCTCACAGACTTAAGTTCCACACACTATTTGTAGAACTGACTGAATATGAAACTTGGTGCACCACAGTAATTCTTTACAAAGTAGCTATGCTTATGCTGCATATACTTTTGGAGACATAAATATTATACAGTTTCGTCACAACCCAACTTCGATAATGTCTCCAGGAATGTAAACCTTATAAAAGTTGAGGAACACCTGTAAAACATTCACGCTGGTACATTTTCTACATTACACTTCCTCCTCAGCAGCTCCACCCTCTCCACTGCAGTACAAAGGCCACTTCTAATTTCCAGTAACATTACAAACAAACAAAAATATCAAGCTAAAATGTTGAAGATACCATTATGTTTTCTTGTTAACATGACTTTAACTCTCTCACACTAAAGCATGCTGCCGCCTCCCTCCTCAGTACACCTGGTGACTGGGGAGCTTAACACCACCCCTCACCACCAGCACTTCACTTCAGCCTTTCATCATCACTACTACAATCACACACAACACTCCAGGCTTCATCATTCACATTAGAGCTTAAACTCTGGCTAATAACTCTATAATCTAATATGCCTTTGTGGATATATATGTACAATTTAAAAAATCCTAAAGCATTGGTAGTATCATTCAGAAATTCTTGCTGCATTTCTGCACCAAAAAAGCTACTGAAAACTTATGGATACACAAGGGTATTCTTGACCTAATTTCTTGTACTAACTTCACTCTCTTATCTTTGACACTACATGTATCTTCTTCAGCATCTTCATGTGCAATGTTGTTTTGAAACATGACATCATATGCCCACCCTTCCACAATATTTTTTTAAGTATTATAACTTTTGTAACTGCTTTGAAAATAAAAACAGGAAAAATATTGCTTAAAATCTGCTTGGCTCTGTCCAAAAGGAGACAAAACCAGGTGGAGAAAAAACTAAGGTCTTCCACACACTCACTAAGAGACACTCAGCATGCTGCATGGATCATCAATAAAGGTACAGCATCAGCACTCTCAAGAGACATAATCACACACTACGGTAATTCGGAGCATCTCAAAAACACGCTCGGACAAGTATATCATGAAATTGCACCAGATACCGCTGAGATTATGAGCAAATAAACAAAAAATAGGTCTCCTATCTGCAACCTGTTCAGCACAACACTACAGTTTTGTGGCAGTCACAGGGCAGGTGGCAAGTGAGCTGACTGGCTCATAAGACAGTGAAAAATGGCCATGTGAATGAAGTCAACTTTATAAATAACTTTAAAAATTGATAAAAGCTCTCACCATCTCACAAATAAATACTGCACCATAAATGACATGCAGACATAAATGTAGCTTCAAATTTTATGATCATACAGACTAACTGACTGACTACCATAGCCAATTGGTGTGCATCATCAAACACTGTGATGAGAGTGAACAGCATGTCTCCAGGCCACAGGGAGACACAGGGAAGACTGTGTTGTGGGCAGCAGCACAACACACACCCTGAAGAGGCAGTCATGCAAGACAAAACTCTCTTCTCTTACTGCTACAATTCTCATTCAGATCACTATATTGAAAGACTATGGAGTCTTGCAGGGCTGAAATTTCTTACAAAGAAATATTTAAAGTGCATGTATCTCTTATTTGTAACATTATTCATTTCCACACCATAAAATGAATTACTATCAAGCTTAAACTTTAAAACCTTAATTTTTAATAGCAAATGTCAGAACTTAACTCTAGCTAGGCCAGGTTGAGAGCAACACACTGGTCCTCCTCACGGCAATGCCTGGTGCCTGTGCCTCGGTCACCAGCAGCTTCACTTGGTGTGGAACTGCTGCAGGCAGAGGTCACAGGACCACTCACCCTCAGGCGGCTCCTGCAGGGGAGGCCGCAGGCAGTACAGGTGGTAGCCTCGGTCACAGTCATCACAGAAGAGAAGCTGATCCTGTCAAATATTGTCACTGTTACAAATTCTGCAAAAGAACTCCAATACACACATATCCCTACTATTGGGCAGTAGAGCTAACTGTAATAATGGACAACAAGTGCTTAAGACTGACAAATTATGCCAATGAAGTTCAAATTGAGACTCTGCCAGAATTCAAGTTTGATGTGTTCACTGGCAGCATGCATGATGACTTTCCATACACTGAAAGGACTTATGGGAAAGCACAGACAAAAAGCCTCTGGAAAGGTGCACAACAACAACAAAACATGACTACAAATGTCACAAACATTGCAAAGTTTGGACTAACTCTCATCAGCACAGGAGTCCCAAACTTACATCATTCTCTGAAGTGCCACAGAGGGTGCAGCATTTACACTCAATGCACTGCCATCTGTACTGCCTCACTGAGATCATCATATGAGCGGTGAACTGGAGGCAGGTTGGGTGTCCTGCGGCAAAACCTTGGTGTCAGCCCCCACACAGACACAGAGCCCAGCCTACCCCTGCCCTGCCTGGCTGTCCCCAGACATCATCCCCTCCCCTCAGCTGCATCTGCTTTGTACTGGCAGCTACGGCATCAATTAGCATCCTATTAGTGTGTGAGTTATATATATATATATATATATATATATATATATATATATATATATATATATATATATATATATATATATATATATATATATATATATATATATATATATATATATATATATATATATATATATATTGTACGGAAATCTATACTAGTCTATTCACTCTGCAAATGATGAATGACCATCACATTAACAAACTAACATAGAAGTGAAGTTTGACAGAAGGGAAGCTAAATGTTATAGTGATGGAAACGCTTAACTATGCTATGTCCTTCCATATGAAACACAGCTTAAAGATCATGTTACTTAATGTTAAGTTAGTTGAAAGCACACACACACACACACACACACACACACACACACACACACACACACACACACACATGCATGCACACACACACTCACACACACACATACATACACATAACACATGCATGCTCTTATGTACATACACACATCCACTCACTCAAATCCTTTCACACACACATTATGTCAATGAAATGTTAGTTATTGAGTTGCAACACAGGAAACCCTGAAATAATCATAAATCACTAAATCTATCACATCACAACAGAATGCTACCTACATGATCCCAAAGTGAGCCACTCTTAAACCTAAGCTCAAGACAGAGTAAAGTAAATGCTAACCCTCCTCATGTAACAGCCTGGCAGTGCAATAACATCCTTCTAGATTAAAAACCACAGTGATGTGATAATTTTCTGCTCTACCTGTATCTTCAGTATATCTACAGCTTTGGTGGGCATGCATCTTGGAAATTAAAATGCTGATAATAATGAGGGCATGTACATAGACACCTGACATCTGGGGATAGTATTAATAACACTAAATTACTATGAAACAGATCAGTATTTAATGATTTCATTTAATATATAATTCTCATAAGAAAAAAACATCAAAATATCATTTATTAAGAAGGGTGAAGTAACTAAGGAGACAAGAGATGAAGAGCACAAAAGCATAACCCAGGAACAAGAGGCAGAAAGACAGGAAATAAACAGCACAGCCAACAAAAGGGAAAGAATTCACTGGCAAAGGAAATTTTGAGGAGTAACTTACGTTGATTTGTATCATGGTGGGGGTGTGGAGAGTCAAAGGATTGAATGGTGAAGAAAAAGAATTAGAACTCTTATTGCACATTAAGATAAAAAAAAAACTGACATGGGGAAATTTTTCTTCAATGTCTCCCAAATAAAATTCTAAAGCAACAACAGCATTTTTTGACTAAGGTATAAAATCAATTAATCAATTTAAGTTGCAGACACCTGGACCAGTGCTTGCTGAGCTTAAAAAGGGGAAGAGAGACAGGTGCCAGGTGAGGCTAGGAGCAGTGGGGGATTGAAAACCAAATAACAAAGTGTGCCAGTTACACAGGGAGGCTCAGTACACTAGTTAGCACCATTGCTGCCTTAGTGTGTTTGGTTCAGCACATGAGACTTGGCTTGTTCTCTGATCATGACCAATAGCAGTTATGCATGGCAGTGTTGAGGTGTATTATGTTGTACTTGTGTTTAGGTGTATACACATGCTCAAGCACACCCTAACGTATGTCGTCCACCCCACCCCACACACACACACACACACACACACACGAATCCCCACACGTCCTCCAGCATGCACACTTGCACATATTGGCCACCTCCACACATGCCCTCAGGTATGCAGAAATGCACACCCTCACACACTTCCTGTGGTACACATCCCGCTCACACACATACACACACCTACGCACAAACATCCGCCTTTAATCTGTGGTTCTACTTTGTGTCATGGAGAGGGAGAGAACAGGTCAAGCTACAGTGCCCAAAATAGTAGTAAAAGTTAGATGAACTTTACAAACTTAGATCAAAATTCATGAAACTAAAGAAAAACAGAATTTCGAAATAATGAAAATGAGACATCTGAATGTTTGGCAACTGTGAAGAGTAAATATCGAGAGAAAATCAACAACTAAGGGAGTAAGTTCATAAAAAAAAAATAAAAAAATAAAAAAATGTTTGAGCCCCTGAGCAAACCTGGAGCTGTACTGTCTCCCCTGAGAAAAGTGAATGAAGAATGGTATCATCTACCCCAACACAGCTACTGGAAAGGGAATGGGTGGGCTGGCATGGGGAGGCCCATCAGCTAGCGTACAATGACTGACAACAACAACATCAACACTGGCTACTGGCTGTACAACACACATGGATCATGGTGTAATTAGCAACTTGCAGAATCAAGGAATACAAAAGAGGACATCCACATCCACAGACTCTCACCCGAGCGGCCACAGTCAGAGCAAGATACGAGCTCCTCCGACTCCCCAGTTTTCTTGTTGAGTGATGTGTCCCCGAGGCAGAAGTCGCAGTAAGGACTCGGCTGAGCTCGGCCCTTTTCCACTCCACTGGACTTTGGGGGGTGTGGCGGGGCCGGCACTGGAGCCACACCAAGCTGAGGTTATGTGGTGTGTTAGTGCGGGAGGCTTCATGCTTCTTGTTCCTACTTAGTTTTGTTTTGTGCATATATAGTGTGGATCTCTGGTAATGTTTTGTGGGATTCTCTTTCATTGGTGTTCTAATGTTTAGCAAGTGCTGTTTAGCTGTCTAGAATGTGCTTCTCTCTCTCTCTCTCTCTCTCTCTCTCTCTCTCTCTCTCTCTCTCTCTCTCTCTCTCTCTCTCTCTCTCCCCCTCTGTCTCTGTCTCTGTCTGTCTGTCTTTAGAGTGTTTAATATTTACAAATGCAGAACAATCTTTATGGAATGGGTTTTAGTATAGCAAACTAGAAGAAAAAACAGCACAGTACTGAAATCATATAACATGTCAGCAAGTTCGAGAGTAAGGCAATGACACATGTAATGGTAGTACATGTACACACCCTCCACCAGCTCCTCCTTGCACACACCACCACCACACACACCCACCTGCTGTTCTGGGTCATGAGGGGTCAGACCAGCAGGGCTCGACTCCCTCAGCTGTGGCTCAGGGGTTGGGGTGACCACCGGGGCAGGGGTGGAGGTCACCAGGGAGGCAGCTGACTCCACACTGGCCAGACTGGACCAGACGGTGGAGGTGGGAACCTTGCCACCCCTGGAGGCCACCGGAGAGCTGTTGCCCCCCAGCACAGGCACCCCTGCCCCAACTAGGCCGCCCCCACTGGACCGTCTACTGCTGGCGGTGCTAGTAGTGCCGGACCCACCCTGGCCTGCAACACACAGCTGCCTCACTACCTGACGCTACATGGCGTCATGAGAGTTATGCTGACCTGAGTCATGAGTGCATGCTGTGAGTGTCTTCAGTGACTGATGTGACTGTTGTGGCTGTCTGTCAGTGTGCAGCAGTAACTAAGGTGACTGTTTCACTGGTAGTAGCAGTACAGGTGAGTTGCAATTTACAAACACTCGACTTGCATATTTTTCAAGTCACAAATAAATCAAATTAAACATTTGTCTTGATTTATGAATGCAAAATAAAAATGTGTTGATAATAACATCAATAGAAGTAACTTTAAAAATAAAAAGTGCATTAAACTGCAAAAAAGAAAATCTACACCTGATAAAGATCCATGAATACTAAATTTACAAACACTTTTTAAAGGAACATGACTCATTTGTAAATGGCAATTCACCTGTAGCTTACTGATAAATACTACATTAGAGAATACAAATAAAATCAACAAACACATCTTAACCTAAACAACAAAAAGCATATTTCAAATATACATATACATAAAAAGTTAGTTATTAAATAATATAACACTAAAACATACTGTATGTATCTCTTATAAATTATAATTACAATTTATTCCTCAAACTTAAAGCAGGAAGATTACAGCAACAAACAGACATAATTGCAGATAAGCAGTCAGCCACAATAAAATTATGTTAAAGAAGCAGTAACCAAAAAGTTGAGTGAGGTCTGTGTTTGTTCATCTCATTGGAGTCAAATGATAAATATTTTTGCACACTCCCAAAACTTTATGATCAGATATCTCACTTCAGGTTCAAATACAAATCTTTTTTTTTTTTTTTCTTTACACAAAATCCACCACATTTGACAACATATAAGATGCATTTTTAAGACAAATTATAAAACATCATCTGGCATCCAATATTCACACATTAATATATTTTTCAATACAAAGAAGTGTGCAAAACAGGAATGCATCTTACATGCTGACAAATATGGTAATTATTGATAAATATTTTTACAAACTGACACTCTTATTATAAATAAGATATGTTTAGTTTCTTTGTTTCTATTACTCTACAGAATTTTCTTAATTTTTCAAAGGATGTGGATGATAAAGTGCATAAGGTGTGTGTGTGTGTGTGTGTGTGTGTGTGTGTGTGTGTGTGTGTGTGTGTGTGTGTGTGTGTGTGTGTGTGTGTGTGTGTGTGTGTGTGTGTGAGTATACAAAGATGAATCATGCAGGTGCCAAATGATAATCAAACAAGTGAAGTCTACAGACATAAGACATAAAAAAAATAAATAAATGAATAAAAAAAATGCAGCAGGAGTGGGTTGAGCAGGAGTATTTCACTGTGAGGAAAGCACAGCAGTTAGGCAGCATCAAGTTAGGCTTGTCAGCAGAAAAAATTCAAGCACCACATGACAAATTGTACCATCACAAACCCTCAAGTCCCTCCAACACAAAGACTGACGCTACACAAACATTTCAGAAGGACTGTCTACGTAACACAGCTTTCACACGCACCACCTGGATTAAGATGTGTGAGCTGAATAACAATGGCCATACTCTCTCAACATTGGTAGCCGTGAAACCAAATAACAGTCACTCTCTCAAAATAAAGAAATGCATGTATAAAACTATAAAACGTAACTTGAAGCTAAACAACAGCAAGCTCTCTCTACCTGGAAAGATTTATACCTATGAATGAAATATGTGCAATTAAATCTTACCTTGAACCCAAATAACAAGTCAAATGCCCTCAAATTGAAAAGAAATATATTTATGAAATCTCAGCCTAACTTGCATTTTAACATTAAAAAGTGCCACTCTTCCAACATTTGATTTCTATTACATACCAGGAGTTCTTAAAGCATCATACAAGATGGTTATTTTGAAACAAGGCTGATAGGCTGATGCTGGATATGTAATTGCTGATCAAAGCTAATCAGAGTTAATGATGCTTCACTGTCTTTCATAATGTCTGTAAACTCTTGGTGTGTCATATTCCTGTCTCTCACATGCACATATCTAACACCTGCTGTCCATCCTGTCTTTCCTACCAAACAAACACTGTATCCATTTCCTCATGTTTCTCATCTCTGGCTCCAGGATGCACTGTAACCTGCTCTACATTGTCCCCACAACAGTATGGCACCAAAAAAAGTGTTCATTACAAAAGGCCTTCAATATATTACACATGTTTTTGTTTTTTTATGTAACTTATGTGTATATATATATATATATATATATATATATATATATATATATATATATATATATATATATATATATATATATATATATATATATATATATATATATATATATATATATATATATATATATATATATATATTTAAACATCATCCTTTTCAGAGGCAAAATATATATTTTTATGGGTCAGCCTACATCAGCGAGCCTTATGATAAAATAATTCATCAATGAATTCTTTAATCATCTAAATTCTACTTAGGACCTAAATTTGTCTTCTAGATCTACTCACTGACACTCTACCTTCCACTTTATAATATTTGACACACTTAACTTAGCCACTCTCCTCTCCCCTCACATAACCAAACCAGTCCAATCTGAGCATGCTACTTGTTTCACTAATGCTCTCAATTCCACAATTCTGAGACAACATAATCTTTTAACCTAAATTAATATGAAATTATCAGAAGAAAGAACTCAATCAATCACTGAAATTTGAAACATTTGATAACAATAATGAACATGTTTTCTGCTCCAGGAGTCATTTCTAGCAGCTTCCTCCCAACCTTCATCCTCATCTCAAAACAAAGGTCCTAAGCTGTTTACTTGCCTTATCTTTTCCTTTTCAGACTCATACATTTCTTAAGGAGAAAATTAAACTAAATGAATACTTAAAGGTGTGGCAGTCTAATCACATAACAAAATAATCTGAAAGAAAACTCAGGAAATGTTTCTCAATATGTGACATTTAACAAAGCAAATTAACAAAATTTAGAAACACATAAAAAAGTAAGTTCAACAAAATAATGATTCAATTCAAACAAGTAAAACATAATATTTGTTAGCATACATCAACATAACATAAACCTCAACCTAAACTTTCAGTCAGATCTCTCAACACATTAACAACTGCTTACTGTTTTGATCCAGTGTGCTGAAAAAAAAATCACCACACTTTACTCATTCGCACAGAACGGACACATTCCTCACTGCCAGCAAGGCAGCATTGTGAGGTGCTGCAGGACAGAACACCTGCATGAGGGGTGAGTAGCAGCAGAGGTGGGCGAGTACTAACTACAAAGCTTTTTATAAGGAGAGCTTTCACAGCACAACAAAACAAAGCTGAGTACCTGCTCCAGCAGCCCCCAGCTTAGGCCACATCCAAGAGGCAGACCCAGCATGAAACACACCACTCTTACAGCCTCTGCTTCTCAACAGCTACATTTAGCTATTTGTCTGCTGAATGACAAGGTAATTAAATAATCTACCTCTGGGACATAGCAAGCATTAAGGCTGGGGGCAAGTGGCAGCAAGCACAGACAGGGCCAAAGACAAGGGGGAGGGGGCATACCCGTGGGTGAGGCGTCTTGACCGGCCGACAGGTAGCCAAGGTAACTGTCCTGAAATTCTGCCAGGCCAGCCAGGGCATCAGACTGGAAGGCCTGGGGCTGGTAGCTGGCTGGATCAGCCCTGGGATGGGCACTTGGAGTGTTGTTGTTGCTGTTGCCGCCCCCCCGGGAACGCCCGCCCCCGGAGTTAGCCCTGCCCCCTTTGTGTGTGTGCGAGAGATGGTAGGACAAGCCCTGCCTCGTCTTGTACCGAGCGCCACACACTGTAAGTCAAAACCAACAACATTCCAGCAGCCACCATGCTGCAGCCTTGGTTTGTTGGCCACTGAAATATAGTAGTGTGGTTCCCCTCCTGGCCAACAGTGAGCCTCTGGCCAGTGCACAATTACTGGCCCTCACATGGAAATATTTTGTTCTATCAACTGAAAGCAATCATTGTATTCTCACAGCTATTAAGTTTAAGTAATTGTCACTCATGTACCACCATCATCAAAACTCTTTCTTTCAAAACAAAAAAAAAAGCACATTATTACTTTATAACTTATCACAATAATTCTAAAGAAAACTGGAACCACTCAGTTATCTAAGTATTATGTAATTAATGTTCAGCTTTTCTTACATAGTGAGGCTGCTTTATAAATGTTCATTGTACCCCCAACAGAAGGAAATAGAGGTGAGAATGTCCTCCCTCTTCAATGATACTGGATGTCCAAGAAGAAAGTTTCCCTATGAACAAAGGGATTTTGGATCTGTAAGTCATTACACATCATCATACACAATCTTTATATAAATAGGAATAACAAGGAAGCAGAAGCATCAACAAATATCTGGTACATGACAGGCCAGGTGGAGGAAAAGACCAGACCCTGACCCTGGTTATGGCTTCTGTGCTCTGAGAGAAAGCATTTGACATCCAAACTCTTGAAAAGAAAGCTTATATTTCTAAATGCATGGATATGCATATTCTATGAAAATGAAGCCAATTTATATAGCAAACAGAAGTAATTTAGCCTCTTATTTTGGGAGGTAAATCAATTATCATCCTGTTAGAGGCAGGTGATATACTTTGCTCTACATAAGGGAAAGACACAAGTCATTCACAGTGTTCCCATCAGTAGTAATCATGAGACTGTGATGCAGACTAAAAGGGAAACTACTCACTGAAAAGTAAGCAATGTGAAAATAAGAGATCTGGGGAGGAAGTCAAGGGCATTATCAGTGCACCAACTACAGAGGGGAAGACAGGCTGCAGCAAACCAACTGTAGCACTATGGTAGCTTGTTGCATCAGTATTATCTTGTGTGTGGTGTCTGGACTCAGTGTGCCAGGATGAGCTCAGCTTGCAGTGACTCTTGCAGTGAACGGCAAGTACTTTTGTATGAATTATTTTTTGTACTCAACTCACTAATTTCAAACTCAAATGGTATTGGGGGAAACTGAACTGTCCTTCCAATACTCTCTATACTTTGCTACAATATTCCCCATAAACCCAGGAATATTCTTTCTTGTCAGTCATCTCTTACTTTTTCCCACCACACCATATAATTAATCCAGAACTCAACATTATAGTCCTGCATGTCTAGAAAGAGGCATAACATACAGAATCAACATTATAGTCCTGCATGTCTAGAAAGAGGCATAACTTATACTCTACATTAACCTAGATCATTTATAGTTTACTACACATTCCTGTTCCAGTCTCACACACTTTTATTCTATGTCAGATGATAATCTTCTCTATAACCACAAACTTCCTAATCTCACAGACTCCACTTTTATATGTCTTTCCATTACCTATAAACTCTTTTTTCATCTAACCCTCCCTCTGGCAATCACTTCATTTCATCTTACACTCCCTCTGGCTACATCTCCTATATCTTTGTAGTATTCCAATCACTATCTTCAACACCATCATTCACTCTGGAATATGAAAGTTACTCCTAATATCTCCACCATAAAAGCAGATACAAAACGCATCCCTTTTTATGACCATGCTGCATGTGGTACAAGATTTAGTGAACCTGATGAGAAATGAACATCCTGAAAGATACCACAGGTGTACAAACTCTTATCTTCCCCTGCCCTTGCCACATGTGCTTTACAAACAAGTAAAATATAATCAATGCTATCAAAAACCCATGGAAAAATAGAACATGAATGTCATTCTAAACTACCTAGTAATATGAGAAAAAAGAAAGTGGTTATCATATTTGCCAGTTTATAAAATGCATTTTTGCAAAAAAAATTATAAAGTGCTTCTTGCACTCTTAATCAAAATTTTAATTTTCTAAAAAAAACATGGGTGTCTCCTAAACACTAATAAACATATTATGTATACGATTATCGTGTACTTTTGAGAACAGAGGACCACATACAAAATCATTATGAACACACACACACACACACACACACACACACACGCACACACACTAATACACATACTATATGAGCTCTAAGTCTTCCTCAGAAAGGTAAAGCCGAAGATCACCAGTCTAACATTTGGTCCTCAAGAATGTGGTGAAATTATATGCAGACTAATGGTAGCAACAAGAATCTCTGTGCTCATGTCATGAACTACTGGCAGCACACACTGGCTTGCACTCCCCTGCTCACAGATGCTCAAGCCTCCTACACGAGAAGTGCAATCTGACAAATCAGAGACAACCCTCACGTTGATTCCAAATGTAACAAACATAACGAGAATGGACAGAACCTCAACACAAGCTCCACATGAAGTCAAAACACATCAGTATCACTGGATCCCTCCTTTCTCAAAATACTGGACCAAATGTCTAAAACGACGACATCAATTCCAGGATTTTCATCAACAACTGTTTGTTTTTCACTTCAAGCTTTTAAACAAAAACAATAAAGATGGTAAAAACATACCCTAGGTTATATTTGATTTAATGAACTCCCCACATTAAGTGCCATGCTTCCCCTCATAAGTCTATGACTGAACTGAACTGCTTGCAAATTGTCTGTAGGATGAGAACGACAAAAAGTGAAAGTAATGGAAGTGTGTACAAAGCATTGGTAAGGTAAAGGAGGAAGAACAACTGATTGATCTGAAGAGTTGCAACAATGAGAAAGTGAGAAAGAGCAACAGAAACAGAAATGGAAGTGACTGAAGAGTGTACATGAGTATGCTAGATGAAGTGAGTGGAAGAGTAATAGTATGACTGCTTAGGTATTTAATAGGAAAGGAACAAAGAAAGGATCAGAAGATACAGGAAGGGGAATGGAAAGAAAGGAATAAATGATGATTTCTGCTGCAATTACGATCAACCATCAAATATGGATTAAATCAGACAGTAACAAACCAGAGCCTCTGCATCTGTGAACTCACCAATGACAAACTTCAACTACCTATGTGTGAAGTAGAAAAACCAGCTAGTATTTTCCATCAACTTCGGAAAAAGCACAAGTTCTTCACATATGAAGTGCATGCATATGCTGTGTGGTATAGCTATAAGACTGAATTTGATATCTGTATTTTTAAATCATGTGTGCATATGAATATGCTCACAAAAATGTAATACAGGTCTTGGTGATGACAGCACAAAGCCCCTTGGCACACTGGCACAGCTGACACGCACACACACACACACACACACACACACACACACACACACACACACACACACAGATCACTGGTTGTCCCTGCTGAGCAGACAGCACCATCAACTGCTTGGTTCCTTGCCAATAGAAACAGTCTGACAAGTTTCTGGCTGCACCTCATACCTGAGTGCATATCATAAGAGATGACTGAAAAGGACAAGTGAGATAACTGGGAACCCTTTTGCCTGATCTTATGATCAGGCAAAGGCAAGACAAGGATTAGACAGATCACTGGTCTTGGCTAATTCTCTGATACACTGGATACCAGCCTAGCATATATGTAGATAGATAAGGAAATAAAAGAGAGATAAAAAAAGACAAAAAACTCTATGATGCTGAGAAGGACACTGAATCCATCTGTGTATTGTACATAATGTTTTGCTCTAATCACTATGAAGTATCTACACCTATTCAATTTGGTGCACAGGGTGTACACACTATTCACAGTTTTCACTTCTATGTAAGACATTACTTAACCACACAGTCACCAATGCAGGGGCTCTAGTATACTACTTTGTCATCTTTCATTTTTAGCAATCAGATAAAATTCTGGAGTATTAAAGTTTACATTATTACATGCAGAGGTAAGGGGAACAACATGTCCTGGGATAAACAACAACAAGGCATAATTCAGCACACACGAGATGCACATCATGTGGCAGACACACCGCAGCCGGCAAGGGGCTCGGGTTCAAAGGGAAGGAAATGGAACTGGGACCCCACGAGGGCATGACAAACCCAAAATTTTAGTCGAAGAGTTTGGACGTCAAAGGTCTTCCCCTCAGCAAGGCACAACAACAAGACATGGCACTTACGCTGGCACTCGTAGGGCTTCCCTGGTGTCTCTTCCTCCCCCTCTGCTGTCACCTTAGGCTGAGTGTCCTTCTTGCGGCCTCGTCCTCGCCCACTTGGAGTCTGAATGAAAGGATGGGAATGCCTGTCAACTTCTTTTTTCCACAGAAGGTAATGTTCAAGGTCAAATGTGAGGAAATATTTCTGAAGGCAACTGTGTGTGTGTGTGTGTGTGTGTGTGTGTGTGTGTGTGTGTGTGTGTGTGTGTGTGTGTGTGTGTGTGTGTGTGTGTGTGTGTGTGTGTGTGTGTGTGTGTGTGTGTGTGTGTGTGTGTGTGTGTGTGCGTGTGTGCGTGTGTGTGTGCATGTGTGTGTGTGTGTGTGTGTGTGTGTGTGTGTGTGTGTGTGTGTGTTTATGCCTTATCTCAGCTATCCTCTTCACTGGAGATGCCAAACTGGTATATTGATAGTTTGTTGACAGAGGTGATATTCATTATAAATTAGTAAAGGTGCAGAAACAACAAAACAACTGCAACATTGTTACTCTAATGAAATCACTCTAAATAAGTTAATCTGACAATGTTTTCAATGGGCAGAGATAAATAACTGACAAATGCTATCAGAAAAAATTAACTAAAATAAAATTTCAGTTATCATACAATAAGAGCAATGGTATCTTGGTGTGAAGGAATGACTGTTAAGAGATGATTGTCACTATATGAAATCAATGGGGGGAGCAGTAAAGAGTAGAGGTGAGAGAAAATCTCCTGATAAAAACAAGATAATCAGCTTTTAATTTGCCTAACTTCTTGCATAACTCTAGACATTGCCCAGGATAGGGAGGGAGATTGTAAGCTTCATCTCAAGAATCAGCAACATGTGAAACAACGAATCTTGATTTACAAATGATTTAAAAGTTCTTAAATAAGAAAAGACAGAATCGTGATCAATCACGGTCTTTTCTTTCCATTTAAGAAAATTACATTGCTTTTAGGTAAATTCTTTAAAGTTTTATTAATGAATATGAACTCTACATTCATAACTCAATACAAAGGTCACAATAAGTTTATCTATAGCTTCAAGAATCAATAGACTGTGATTCACCACTATCAGAAAAGCAAGGAACAGTAATGGCAATGAGACACAGCACAATACCTTCACTTTAACAGGCTTGGGCAGCTTTGGGGGCTTTTTCCTCTTTCTGGTGGGGACAGCACGAGTGGAGTATGTGTCATCATCATCATCATCAGGTTCTTCATCCTCCTCCTCCAGAAATGCTGACTCGTCAAAGTAGTACTGCTCCTGAGGTAAGCAGAGGTGCTGCTCAGATGCCACCAAAGACAAGAAGAGGCAGTGGTAGGTTACCCAAGAAGACATGGATGTTGTCCCACCCTGTTCCCCACACTGAACATGCTCGGCAATGTCCACACTTGGGGAACAAAGCAATTAGAGACATAAAGGTTGCCTTGTAAAATAGACCACTGCCCACTACATAAAAGAAAGGACAACACAATCTATATAAAAGAAATATTAATTTCTAGAAAAAGAAATTAGATAGCTTTGTCTATCACTGTAAATACAAGTATTTTCTGTCATCTTAACAAACTTCTTACACAAAATATGAAGCCATAAAAAAATTTTGATATGCACTGATTAAAACAAGGAATGACAGCACAATTTTTAGCCATAGCAATCCCCTTCATCAACTATGTGGATCCCAAGAATGAAAAACAAATGCATACATTACTCATACAAGCCATTACATCACAGCACCTTATGTACAACCAGCTTTCACATACAACACAAAATCACACTGTTCATACTTCTAGAGGAAAATTAATCAATAAAAATGCTATCTCAGTGTGAGCATGCGTACACTCTTGTCTCACCTTCACCTCATAAGCAAAGTTGTTCTCCTCAGTGGTGACAGCTGCTGGGTTCTCAACAGTCACGATGGTGTGCTCATCCCCCTCAGGCTCCTTGATGGCCTGCAAAGTACAGACACACACTTACCCTAATGGACAATGCCTGACACACACACATACACACACAAGCACACATTCATATGCCTTCACACTATAAGATCCAAACACACACATAAACTCACACACACACACACACACACACACACACACACACACACACACACACACACACACACACACACACACTGTGACATACCAACCATTCTTATTACAGTGCATTCAGTTGGGGAAAAAAAGAAGAAAAAAGAAAAAAGTTAAGCCTCTAGATACATACATACACACACTACATTCAACAACAACAAATCTAAAGTACATGTTACATTATTTATGCATTACAATACTGCATGATAATACTTCATACTGTTCACTTTCCTTATAAATGAAACATCAATAACAGTAATATGACAGTAATCATACAAACATTAACACAGCATTTCTTGCAATAAGGATAAGTAATTGATAAATATGTTACAATTTCACATCTACTTAATCATTACACGTATAACCACGTCAAATAAGATCCATTACAAAATCTCTTGACTCTCTTCAAGCCATATGTATTGCCAACAGCCTTCCCTGCTGTAGGACTGTATACACACAGGAGGGCAGAACTGCTAGCCTTTCACTCCTGCCAGGTTGCAAGATCTTCTGCTCACTTCTCAAATCTACTCTCCGCTAGACAAACATGATCTCCCTGTGTCTCTCTAACTTATGTATGGATGGTAAAGTGTAAGAGAAGAAAGCCAAGACTGAAGTGGAAATATGTGTTAGTGGTGAAATTTGGATGATGAAGATGTCTATTATGCAGATTTAGATTGCAGGAAAAGTGACTAATAAAAGCTATAATATGTGTTTCAAGGTATACACAAAAGGTTGAAGTTATAATTCAATGAAAGCAAAAGTAGGATGATGATTTTCCAAAGAAGTAAAAAGGGAAGCAGCTAATTCTGATGTTAATATAGAGTTAGAGTTGATTTAAACACATGAAAAGTTCTTTGCTGGACAAATATAATGTAGGAAAAAGCATATCTGTTGTTATGGCATGTGTTCCCTCTCTATGGATACCACAATACAATACCAATAAAAAATTAAAAACTGGTTCAGACAAAATCATTGTTTTGAAAGGCAGATTCCACATTTACAAGGCTCAGCTTTTACTGTACTGGTGTATGCTACTTGTCTGTAAGTTTCTTTGTTTTCTTTGCCCTTCCTCAGAATCTCATCCCATGCAAACAACTGTAAACAAATCTGTAAATTAATGAATTAATCAAGAAGACATATTCTCACAATACCCAATCATAAGCATGGAATACCAAAAAAAGCAGCAGATAAACCTCAACAAAGGTCAAAGTAAATAAGGACTACATAACATTGGCACAAACTAGTATAACAAAAGAATATGTACGGTAAATAAACAATTGCAACTTTGCTACAACGGCATGAAGAACAGAATAATGCACGTTCAAGGAAACGACAAAATGAGACAGGTGTCTGAAGAGGCCATTCTGATCTGTCTGTCCTTCTCTCTTTCCCATGGGCTCATTTGCCTCACTACCATCATGCAGGCAGCACCACACCCCAAGGGAGCATGCCACTCAAGACAAGGCTTTTTAAATGTAATGTTGTATATAGAAAATCAACATTATAACACTGATTGTGCATTTCAATCCAAATGCTCTAGATAATTTTCCCATATGCTTGATCTAAGGTAGACTGAGAGGGAACAAATATGTGCAAACACACCTCATGGAAAAGATATGTTTGCAGAATGAGACATGTGTCAAAAGCCTTCACTCAAGGGGCAAGCATACATACCACAACACACTCCAACTGCCTCAGGCTAGAACACAATACTGATGTCTAAGAGTCACCACAGCACTCAAGCCCTAGATTCAATCTTCTTGCCATGAGGTAAACTCACACAATTTACCATATATGTACTGTACGCAATTCCATGCAGTATGGGATGATCCACATGCCTGTAACATTTAATGATAAACTACAAGTACCTTTTTCAAGAGCCAGTGCTGGTGGTTAGAAGAAATAAAGACTGGATTGTTTTAATATGTTACTACAGATTATCTAGCGTAGCTGCTCTGTGTGAGAGCAGCGACATCTATTGACGTGGGTATCTTTTAACCTCTAAACATTTCAGGATAAAGCATGATGAGTGAATTCTATGGTGATCACTGCTGTATCAAGGTATCTAACATCTAAAGACCGTATCATGGTGATGTTTTACAAAGGACTAACAGCAAGGTAATTATAATTCACAAGTGGGATCCACACACCTTTAGAAAAGTGTTACGATGCCAAAAGTTCCATATCATCTTGATATATGGTACAGATGTATGTTTTATGATCAATACAGATGCAAACAATATATATTTATATGTAGATATTGCAGGCATGACTTCCTGTAAACACACATGATCAATTCCATAAAATTAGTAAAGGATTGCAATTTTGGACTGTACTACTGAGATCAACAAACCTGGTGGGCGAGCGCCATGTAAGACCGTTTCCGACAGCACCAGCGCTGGGACGGGTACACATAGAGCTGGCCCTCGGTGGTGCCCGGCATGCGGTGCCGGGCACTCATGTACAGCTTGCATGGATTTTGGGCTATTCCTGCCAAGCAAAAACAAGAAAAGTGCAAAAAAACTTATGAGAGCCAAGATTATTTTGATTTAATGCCTAGATTCAGAAACATCTAGCTGCACTCTCTATTTCTCCACAAAAGTAACGTCCACATAATTATCTTTTGGTAAAGTAATCTTTGTATTACATTTCAAGGAAACATGCACTTCACTGAAACTTTCATCTGCGTGTGCTCTTTTAGAGTGTGTATGTAAGACAGCACGCACCTGTCTGTGAATCAAGAAATGGGAGGCGGGTCTTGCGTTCCCTCATGAGCCGAACATTGTAGTTGGCACTGTTGATCATCAGGGAGCGGTACTGCACATCTTGCAGGAAGCTGTAACACAAAAATACCATGAATTCTTTTACAAAGTATCGCAATATTTGGATTGGGATGCAATTCTCATTAGTTTTCCAAAAAAATCTTCCCACTATTGTCCACTTTCCTCCTTTAAAATCACACATGCAGCACATCTCTGGTTTGTTTCCAAGTGGGAGATAACCTATGAAAGGATTATCTGTGATAATTTTCCCAAAATCAGGTCAGCAGCTACCACAGCCACCGACGCTTCCCCCACCCCCCACATACCCCAAACACAGTCTTAACCACCAAAGCTGCCTCAAGCCACTTGACCCCTATCTGCTGGGGTGACACTTGCCATCTCCCCCTGGAGGCCACTGGAAGCAGACATCACAGCATCCAAGCACCTTTCTCCACCCACCACCATTCGCCAACCCATAGCTAAGCACTCCTGGGTTCCCTTGTCTCCTGTTAGGTTAGAACAAGCATTGTTCCCCCTCTCCTGGTCACCATCCAAAGCAGAGGAGAGTTAGGTAGTCACTCCTCCTCAGCCTGGTGGCTTAAAGCTTCTTAACTGACAAGTTTTATTGTTTTTTGTACTTTTTGAACATTTATTGCAAAGTAAACAACTGAAATCATCACTCCTTTTTCTCATCACCTACTCCCTTGACAGAGAAACTCCTGACTTGGTTGTCTGATTGTTTGTTTGTTACAGTCACTGGTCATTATCTACTTATCATTTGGCGATTCCTAAAATGTGACTGTGTAAGCTGGCACAATAAGATGATGTACCTTAAGGATTCTTTAAATTCTTACTGTTGGTGCTTGATTCTTTACTTATGGAGAGGCAAGACAAAGGCCAAGCTCTATGTGTCTATTTACATACACACAAATATATATATATATATATATATATATATATATATATATATATATATATATATATATATATATATATATATATATATATATATATATATATATATATATATATATATATATATATATATATATATATATATATATATATATATATCCTGAAACAAAGGAAATATTTTGACAGCCAGAAAAATATGACTGAGGATGATCCACAACTTCCACTCTGCACTACTCAAGCTGTTGGAAGGAAGATGGGAGACAGAGTGGAAGGAGCTAATAAAAGGGGAATTTCTGAACAAGAACAGCAGTTGGGACAGTGCCAGAGTCACCATGGCATCATAGAATAGAATAGAAGGAAAACTTTGTAGGCTTTATGAAACAAGAAAGCTTTGAAGCTGATAAGCTGGCCACCAATGATAATCCCAGAGGCCACATCCTCTGTTTTTACTGGCCAAAAAAAGAAAGCTTATAAAACACTGTGAAAACAAAGTGTATGGCTTGATGCACCAATAATTCAAGTTATTATAAGATAGATAATGAATAAATATCAACATCAGTATTACTTAAGCAAAATCAATTATTTATGTGTAGAGTGCAAAAATATGTTAGCATATATTAATCATATTTCTAAGTCTCTATTAGCTATACTCATCCATCTGTAATTTTCTAAAGCAACATAAAATAAAAAAGATAAGAGTAATAGAAAAAAATTGAGGATTTATCACACATAGAGGTACACAACTTTGCCAAACTCCATAAAAAATGTAAACCTGCAATTGTAAACTGGCTTTGATTACTGGTTTCTGTTTACTGTACTCATACACTTAATGCAATAACAATACCAAAGTACAAAGCATACAGATAAAAGGAGAGGGTTGATTGAATTAAAACAACCACACCTCAAAACAAAGCTCCCTGGAAAATATGAATAACCAAGTAAATGAAAAAAATTAGTTAAGCATCTATCAACTAAACTCCTAAATAAATGATAGATAAAAAATAAATAAAAGAAGAAATACAAAACATTAGACATATAAGAGCAACATATATAACCAGATTCACCCTAAACAAAGTCCCTTACCATATGAACACCCTCATGGACTATGCTCATTACAGTTACAAGCTTCCATCAAGTACACCTGAAATTTAAACCAATACTAAAAGATAAAAGTCAAACCACAACAGATAAAGGAAAGTGATTGCTTAGATACAAAGAACCATCCCAAACAAAGCCTTTCACCTCACAAATCAAGCCTAGACTAACAAAACCACACAGGAGGGAAGCAGGATTGAGACTGTATCATTTATCTAACCCTCCGGACACGAAACTATGAATAAAGGACCCTAGTACTTTGTTCCGGTAAGGTTCCATGCATCATATAGAGGTCCTATGTTTCTATGGGGGCATGGAGGGCTCCCCTGACCACGCCCCCTGCCCGCTATGCCCTGCTGGGTCTGATGTGAGGTCAAGGGGAGGGGCAGCAGGTCAGGGAGGCAAGCAGGGGCAGGCCAAGTGTCACGATCAGCTGTCTTTCCTCAGCCATTCCTTCACCCACCTGCTTATTTTCTCCAGATTGGACTGCACTAGTGTGTCTGCCATCTCCTCGGTGGTCCAGGGAGCCTCTAGAGGGCGAGAGGACGTGGGAAATCAGGGAGATAGGTGTCAAATTCCGGCGTCCATCAGTAATTAGTTGTATAGTGGCCGCCTTCGACCCATTTGTTTACTGGTGCCGCTGCGTCCAGGGCTGCGTGCCGTGACCGCCGCGACTCCCATGCAACTATTTAGTCCTTTCTGCCTCTTTCCTCGCCTCCCACTCTTATTTTTCAGTCTTATTCCATGTAATTGTGGGTAGAGTTTACTTCTTCGATTTTGTTTTTTTATCTCATGCCTCCTTAGTCCTGCGTTTTTGTTTACCCCATGATTCCTGATTCCTTCTCCCCCCATTTTTTGTCTGTTTTGTCACCTCACAGTCTTATTTTTGTGTCTTGTTCTGTCTACTTAAGGTCATGGTTTACTTATTTGATTAGGTTTTTTTGTAACATGCCTTTCTCCCCCTGCGTTTTTGTTTATCATGTGACTCCTTCCCCCATCTTTTTTTTTCCACCTTTTTTTTTTTTTTTATCTTGGAAGCTCTTTTCTTTTAAAATTCAGTTTACATAGCTGAATTCATATATAACATCTATTTTGTTTTTTGTTCTATGGCCCCAGCACTCTTCTGCTTTTGTTTTGTGTCTTCTCCCTATTTTTTTTTAATTTTTTTTTTTTTGGGGGGGGCTCCATTCAACTTACTTTTTTTTTACATTATTCTGTCAGGTGACTGATGTAATGATTCAATGTGCATTTAAACTTATTTTCTTTTCTTTTTTTTTTTTGACCCATATGGATCCATCCTTTCTCCTTCATACCATAACTCCTTTCTCCAATAGTTGTCCCTTTACCTTCCCTGACTCCTCCACATTCATAATTTTTTTCACGTTATTCTATATAATGAAACTCATGACTCATTTCTTCTTTGCTCTGACATTTGAAACTATTCCTTTATCTTTGCATTTTCCAATGATAGGAAGATCTTTTATCACGCCCCTCACACTAAATTGAAATAAAAACAGAAATATATGAGGGGGAAAATAATACGGAATGTCATCGAATTCAAACTTGGACGCGATCTACCACCGCATAAATGTACTTGTTGAGTTTAAAGCAATAGAAGTTGAAATATTAGGTAATGTGGGCAATAGGTAACCTGGTATTCGTCTTTACAACGGATCTTTTTTGGCTTTCCTTGGCATTTTTTTTTTAGACATTAAGTTCTTTTACATGTTAAACAGGTGCAACAAATATTTATAATAGGTGATTAAGCATTTTGTTAAGCATTTAGATCTTTGCTGATATTTTGTGCTGGATATGTTCAGACATTACCTAAACTTTGACCTTAGCTTCATTTATAACATATTTAGGATATTCTTCATGTTATTTATAGATCAAAGTTATAAAATTAAATCTTGAAGTTAATGAAAAGAATGTTTTTTACATGTAATGTTTTGTTTTGTTTGAATTATAAGGATGCTAGCAGTAAATTTTCAAGAATGAAGGAAAAAGGACATTTGCCAATACCGAGTCGGGGCCGCCGCGCGCAGGGAACTGTCGGCGTCGTCTGTAATTTATGAGCTTCGCCAGTTCTTTTTAGGCAATATGAGTAAGCGAGAAGGTAGTGTGACATTGCTTATTCCTGTGATATCGAGTCTATCTTAAAATTCCCCGTGACCTGGGCAGTGCGGGGGGCTGAGTGACGCCCTGCACTGGCTGCGGCTGAGAGGGACAGCTTGTAATAAACCTCGTGTTATTCTGGCCCTGAGTTATCGAGCACCCTCCAGCCTTTGTTTTCCAGGATGACTAGTGCAAGCTGTCACCTGTGCCCCCGGCCAGGTGTGGGGAGTGCAGGGCGAGGGGCGTGGTGGTGAGGCCTGGTGGTGGCGGTGGTGGTGATGGTGGCATCTTCAGGTAGTGAGGTTGAAGGGTCGTAAGGGTTAGAAGGAAAGGGTTGTGTTGGATAGGTGTCTTATAGTAATTTGTGTAGTTATATTTATTGTTGGTAATTCTTTATAATTGGTCCGCCCCCCGCTCCCTCCCCATTATTGGTTTGCAAGTCATGATAATGTTCCAGTTGGTTTAATTGTATGTGTCAGGGCTGGGGTGATGTTGGATAGGTGTCTTGTAATAGTTTGTGCATTTTCAGTTAGTGTTTCGAGTCCTGGCACAAGCATTCTGTTTGGTTCTATAAGGTTATATTGTATTACCATTATTAGGCAAATGTTAAGTAGTTCTATGACATTCAGGTATAGAGAGGAGGATTATGAGCAGGAATAAAGACTAAGGTTACATCTTGGCTATATCGTGTGGTTATAGACAAGGGCTAGTGTGACGGGGAATTTCATTTATATTCTTGGTTTGTTTGATTTTTCGTTTTGGAAACAAGTTAATATACTGAAGGCTCAAGGGATGATGGTTGTATATGAAGGTTAATTTTTGAGGTAATGACTTTAATAAGTGTCTGGTGTGATTAGATTTCCTTTACTGGACAGAGGTCAGTTGTAAGCTTCCTCTGAGAGCTTACGGCAGGATGGTTTTTGGCAATTGATATTGCTGATCATGTCCTGAATTTATTACAGAGTTAGAATTTCTGTACAAAACTAAGTAAAGTAAGCTTAGCTTCATATTTGTAAATGTCTCAGGTGTCTTATTGTACATTTTTTTTTATCTCATCTACATGTTGATTCTTTCTCTTGAAACTGGTTGAGAATGCGTTAAGATGAATGGATGTGTGTGTGTATGGTAATTAGAAGCTGCCTGAAAACACAGCAAGAGGTGTTTCACTAAATGCATTCAACTACAACAAACATTTAATTTTTTTATTCTTAGGTTCACTATTAGAGTACAGTGCTGTTCTTGATGCAGTTTTTTTTTTGTCAGTCAAATTCCAGTTTAAGAATTTTCTTCTATGCACTGTAAAGGATTTGATAACAATGTTTTTATCATGTAATTATCCAGTAGTGATTTACATAAAGCCATTGTTTGATATTTAGTATGAGGAGAGCATGGTATTGTCACATCTGTTATATTTTTTCATTGTAAATTATAGAATGATTTATTGTTACATTTCAATAAAAATACATAATAGACTTTAATGCCCTCGTCATCCTTACATTTTCATTGTAACATTCAGTTTCAGAATTGCTAATTTGCATAATATATACATAAAAAAAACTTTAGTAGTTGTGATTGGCAGGCAGTTTTTTATAAGTTGTGTTCATGATGTAATATTTGAAGATACTAATTTGAATTTAATATAACAAATATTTTGAAGTCTTATCTGTAATCTAACAATTTTTTACAGTTTTTGAAACAGACTCATAAAATTCTCATTATATTGTGTGTGAGAGATAGAAAGATTGTTATAAATTACAGAACTTTGTTGATTGGGACAACACTAACTAGTCTTTGAGGCAACAAGTACACAGTTAGAGTATTTGGAAATATCAACAGCTGATAACTGGGGTTGGCATTGTGTTGTGTAAAGTACACAGTTTGGGAACAGTCTGGCAGGACACTCAGGGACACTGGCAGCATCTTATAGTTTGTAGTGGTGCACCGATGACGGCTGTCCTGGTGAACACTGTGGTCAGGCAGGACACAGGCCATGGCAGCAGCTGGTGATGGTGGTTAATGTTGCGCTGTCTGATGTGCTCGCTTCCACCCTCTTCTCACGGGTTTCTTTATCTCACCTTCGCCAGTGTTTATCTCCAGAGACGTCACTGGAGGACCAGAGGCCGCCTGCCCCCAAGCGGCCAGTGGAGGAGGAGGGGGAAGGGGAGGGGGAGGAGGAGCCTAAGAAAAAGCTTAGTTTTGGCCTCAGCAGCAAACCTGAGGGGAAGCTTGTCCTCCCTGTCAAGAAGCCAAGTGGTGGCATCTCCATCAAGCTGGGCCAGTCACAGGTGGGTGCTCCAGGAGGGACCAGCAAGAAGGTCTATCTTTTATTGTACTCATCATTATATTCCTAGTACTTTCTGGTGAAAACTAATGAGTTACTTTGTTTTGTGAAATTTGTCTGGATCTGCAGTGCAAGTATTTGAAATAGGTAGAAATCATGACATCTAAGCAGTTATGCTTTTCAGAGGCAAACTCTCAAATAAATAAGTCATTAATGACATGTAATTTCTTCAGTTATTAGTACCATTACTCTCATGCAGAAGGCAGCATCTCAGGCGGGTGGAACAGCCTCCCTCCTGAAGCCCAAGGTGGGTGCAGCAGCAGCAGCATTCAGCACCGGTGATGACGATGATGACGAGGAAGAGGAAGAGATGCCACCCGAGGCCAAGATGAGAATGAAGAACATTGGCAGGTGAGCAGATACACCTTGTTGAATCACAGCACCAGTGATGGATAGCAAGTTGAAGAAGTAGGCTATACTATACTGACAGGATGTTGGAAGAGTGTTCAGACAGAAGCTATGCATACACATGCTAATTTGGGCAACACCTGTCCTCACTACCTATCCACAAAATAGAGGAGAGCAGAACATAAAGTAATATTGCCTTGGCACATGGTATTTAGGGACACTGTACTTACAGCTTCACTTTAGGATACTGCATTGTACACCATGTCTTAAAACAGCACTTCATGGCCCCGTGCTACAGAAACTAATGCCCTTCACTCAATTAATCACTTCTCCATCTTAAAAACAACTGGACCTCCACAGACTAACTATGAAGCAGAGGAATGCAGACTACAAATTGACAAGATCTAAAATTGCTGAAAACGGTGCATACCCATCTTCAGTCTGTAATAGTGCTTTCTCTTCCCCCAGGGACACCCCAACGTCTGCCGGCCCCAACAGCTTCGGCAAAACCCGGATGGGATTCTGTGACTCTAAAAAGATCTATGAGAAGCAGCTGAAGGAAGTGCAGGACAAAGCAAACAAAGTGGTGCCGGACAGTGTGTAGGGGAGACAGTAGGTGAGGCCGTGCACCCAACATGGCCCGTAGCAAGATGAGAGCAGGCCTGGGCTGTGCTGGTCTGGGTTACGCTGGGGATTTGTTGGTTATTTGGACATCCCTCCTTTAGGCCTTAAGGTGTAGCCATGCAGCCAGAAGGTTTTGTGACCCATCATCAGTTTTGTGTGTATAAATTGTATCATAAAGGACTCCACACACAATGGAGTTCTAGCAGAGTTACAGTACTGGTTGACATCTTGAGAGTTGGAGTGTGTGTGCATGTGTGTACGAGTGCGTGTGTGTGCTTGTGTGTGTGTGTGTGTGTGTGTGTGTGTGTGTGTGTGTGTGTGTGTGTGTGTGTGAACGATGGTTTTGGCATGGCATTATGGGTGTCTGGTTGTATCAGTGAGGTGTGTTGGCCATGCCACATGCTCCATGCAGGACAGGCTGGTGCAGTAGGCAGTGTGCTCCCCTCAGTACTGTGTATTGAGGCAGGACACGTGAATCCACCAGCGGGTTTGTTTGACTTGTTATAAAGTTATGGTGTGAATCACGCTTTCCAATTCCAAATATTACTTACCTGTTATTGATTTTTATCTCACAGTGAACTCATGGATGTTATTGACAAAGGAATATTTCTAACTGCAGTAAACTATTCTCCATTAGCAATGCTTTATATCAAGAGGGAGTGTGGAATAGCCAAAAGGTTACTCTTCTTTGACTACTACAGATTAACATTGCACGAAATATATGTACCTGTCATTGGAATTTATATCTTGGATTTTGCCATAGAGTATGTTATAAGACTTAAGTATTAACTTGAACTTGCCTTTCTGAGGAATGCTATGTTTTTTAAGTCTGGTGTGAGGAATGGGGAGACGTGCTATGTAAATCAGGTTTGAGGAGTGGGAGAGGAGGAAGGCATACTTCAGTAGTTGATGTGGTTGATAAGTAACTTTTAACATTATTACTACTTAGTGCAGTTTGTGCCATCACAGTTTTCCCTCGGCAAGCACAGAATCACAGTCCATCAGCCTTTCCCTTGGAGTGGTGAAGGTGGTGGTGGTGGACAGAGGCCAGCATGGGTGTTGGATGCCTATCATCTATCCAGACAAAGTCAGGCTGAGTCACATAAATTCTTGTGCTTTATTAAGAATTTCCAACCAGCTTTCCATATCCACACATCTTCAGCCACTGTGAATGAACTGTTGTGTGAAATTCCAGAGTTGTTCTTTAAATTTTTGCACCATAATTGTATGTAAACACATTCTGAACATGTCCAACTGTAGCTGCAAGCTGGGGCATCCACAGGGTTGTTGTATCACAAGGGACGCATGTGTCCAAGGGAAGGCAAAGTGAGGGTCAAATCATAAAGTAATGGATCATTATCAGGAAAAAAAGTGCAGAAAAGTTTGCTGGCCCTTCAGTTTCTATGAAGCAAATTGAGGTGTCTTTAAAAGGAGATCCCAAGCCCTATTCTCAAGGGCAGTATTGGAACCACATTTTGAATACCCTGATTACTTGAGCCTCCCAACCCCACCCATCATCCTATGGATAACCAAGTTTGCAAGTAATCCCCAAGTGATTGCAATCCCTCCCTCTGTGCACCAACAATTTTCAAGGCCAGTTGGTGGGCACAACCTCTTTGGTGTTGCTTAAAGGCCTCAGGTTCCAGTAACACTGCAGCAAAATTGTTTTTCTGTTGAGCACTGTTTGTAATGTTACCTCCTTTTACCTTTTCTTAAACTCTACTGCTGTCATAGCTTTCTTTCATGACGCTGTCATCAACAGCATCATTAAGTACTATTTGTGGTTGAGAATTTATTATAAGAAATATATATATATATTTAAATGTACATACATACATATATCATTACACAGTGGCAGATGGCATTATATTCTGTACAGATATGTGCAGTATTTCAATACTTATCATATACACATTTGTCTGTATTGGACATTTCCCTTTATGATGATTGTTTTCACACACTGAAGGTGAAGCATGTGGTGTAGGAGATATTGTTGATATGTACAGGCAGTCCACATCACCAGGGAGTGTTGCATTCCTTCAAACACCACCTTCAGCAAGCTTGTTACTCCTTCATTTTTAAACTTGAATGTTATTCGAAGGAAGTTATATTCTTGGGCATCATTTGTGTCAACACCCCTTAGTCCATTCCTGTACTGAGAACAGTTTTGTAAATGTTGCCCAGTGACAGCAAAGCTGTTCTAGGGCTTTGAAACCAGTGTTTACTTTATGTATATGTTCTTTACATTTTGATTTTACTTTTTTCTAGATTGAATTATTTTTCTATGTGGTTGTTTATGATTCAGCACAATTACATTACTTAGAACTTTTCCCGCCCGCATACAATGCCGTAGCATTAGTTTACTGAAGCCAGTTTATATTTCCTGTATGTATTCTCCAGTGGCAGTGTTGTGTACCTTTGCATGAAGGGCAGCAACAGCCTAGTGACAACTGACCACCTGAGGAGTGACAGCACTCGCTCTCTGTAGCATCCTATCACAATGAACTGTCTGAGGACATCACTGAAACTTCCCAGAGCCTGAGATGGAAGAGCCAGGGTGATGGGAAGCATTGTGTCCATGCAGCAGAGCTGTTTGTGCTGCAGCGTGTGGTGCTGTCCTCTCCGTGCAGCAACAGTCAGTGTGATGCCATACCAGACCTCAATTATTTCTGCAAATAAATTTTCCCAAGATTTGTTAAATGTAATATTATTCACCCATGATTGATAGACATAAGTTGCTTTAGGAAGTTAATTAAGATTGATTGGGAAAGGGCTCATCAACCACTTGCAAGAGTGTGGTAGTTCATCTTCAGTCGCTTTTAGGTTTAGATGCAGTTATTACAAACAAGAATAATATCTAGAAATTCACATTACATTCTGATAAAATTATAAATATAATTATAATAACATGCGACTGATATTTCCAGATGCACAAAGACTACTAATTGATTGACTGATGAATATTTAAGGTAATTAATGTTTAAGGTGAAGAAAATTACCTAATTTATGTAATTTTATGGAGAGAGAGAGAGAGAGGATAAAAAAGTTTGCATATCTGAATAATTGTCCACAATTATTCAAAACCTCTCACACGGATATATTATTACATCTACCAGTATATAGTTACTTCACTCTAATCTTAGTGTTCAAAGTGGTTCTGAACTCAACAATCAGGAATATCAAACGTGAATTAAAAGTAAAATTCACAGGTTCTTGTTGATGTGAAGTGATTGTGGCAGGGACGTGTAGATTGAGTTGAGAAAATTAATGTATTGGGGAGTTAAGAGAATTATTCAACATTACAGGGAGGGAGAGAGAGAGAGAGTATAAGCTTGGCAGAGATGTTGCAACTCCCTTCTGCAATCACATCTCTAATTTTCCATTTCCTGTACACAAGTAAGAGTCAAACTAAGGACTCCCACGTGTGTGTATCTGTGTGTGTGTGTGTGTGTAATTCCTTCCTTCGCCATGATAATAGAAATATGACAATGGCTTGTAAAGAGAATGCGGCTATGTAGTGAAGGAGAGAGAGAGAGAGAGAGAATAGATTACTTAATTCTTCGTCATTTTCTCTAATTTCCTTTCCTGTTTTCATCTTTCGTTAATATCACTCGTTTCTTTTGGTTACTCTTTTGCTACTTTTACTCTCATTGCTTATTATCATTTGGTAAGGAAAAAATGTGTTTCGCTTCTGTACGTGAAAGTGTGTGTGTGTGTGTGTGTGTGTGTGTGTACTTATTTGGTTAGTTGCCGAGCTAGGTAGTTAGTTGGTTGGGCAGTCAGTCAGTCAGTCTGTCTGTCAGCTAATTCGTTAGTTGATTGGTTAGTAAGTTACGCAGTTAGTTGTTAAGTTAGTCAGTCATTCAGTTAACAGTCTGTAAGTCGATCAGTTAAATAGTTAACCAGTTAATACAATTTTTTGATTAGTAGTCGACATTATTTTGTTTATTCATCCATTTACAAACACTAAAATAAATAAATAAATAAACCGCAATATTATACCAACCAAAGAATAATGGAAAGGATGCAAGAGATATTTAACAATTTTGAGTGAGTTTTTGATTAGTAAGTCAATATTCTATCTATTTACCCATTTACAAACACTGAAAAGATTATGAAACTGCATATACTAACCGCGTTAAGTGTGACAGTTCTGAGAGAGACGAGGTTGAGAATGCACGCGTCAACAAACCTCGTGGCCTTGAAGGAGTGAAGCGTAGCAGGCAAGCACCATCTCCTTGCTGCTTTCGTTATTTCAGGTCACGTCTTGTCTACGTCACCATGAGAGACTAAGGCATGTCTGCGTTCCTTCCTGCATGTGTCTCTCTCTTTATCTGTTTACCTCCCCGTCTTTCTGTCTATCTATCTGTTTGTCTTCCTTCCTGCATCTCTTCTCGGTGTTTTCCTTCCTGTCTGCCTGTCTTCCCTTCATATGTCAGCTTGTCTTTCTGTTTATTTGCCTGTCTGATTGTTTACTTGATTCTCTACCTGTTTTCCTTTCCAATCTTTCACTTCGTCTTTTGTCCATAATTGTACAACATGCTTCCCTGTTGGTCTGCTCGTCTGCCTGTCTATCTGTCTGTCTATCGGCTTATGTGTTTGTTCAGGTGCTTGTCTGTCTGTCTCTATCTGTCTATATGCATGCCTGTCTATCTCCTTGCCTGTCTGTCTGTCTACCTGTCTATATGCGTGCCTTTCTACCTGTTTATCTGCTGTGCTTGTCCCTTTTTTTCCAGCTGAGTGCCTAACCTCAATATAACACAAGATTTTTATCATGATAGTTGTTGAATTGTGTTTTGATGTCATATCAGAGTAAAATAGATTTATGTCACAGGCACTCGATCGGAACACTGGAATATACAAGAAAAGAAAGTAGGATTGTATGAAACTGACGAGAAATGTTTATATTTAGTCTGAAGTAGATCTGGCAGGACACACTCACACATACACACACACACACACACACACACATATACATGCCTACAATTTTTTATGAGCATTACCATTTTTACTATTTTCGATGACTCTAATGCATGCTTGGAATGACAGATAGATAAAGGGGTCGCTATTTTTATATGATGCTTGGTATGATAAACTAAAAACTGGATACTGACAAATTTATGTAGCATTTAGGAGCGGAACCTTGACCACGCAAACCTTACTCGTACGAGTAACTACGCCACCTGTTCCGGATTATACCAGTAAAGAACAGAAGAAAAAAAATTGTAGTAAAAGAAAGAAGACCTTGGGATTGCCTACATAAGTGCTTATCAGGGGTGTCCTAAGCTTGGATCAGAAGTTTTTTTTTACCTCGGTCCAGATATCTCCGCCATTGAAAACAGTCTAACTAAAAAAGCACACACACAATTGTAGAAGATAACATAACTTGATTTCCGGAAGTTCCAGTCCAACTTAACTTGGTTCCTTGTCTTTTTAGTAGCTAGAGACGTCCCTGGTACTCATAGAAATTAAAGGATAAATAAGAAATAGAGAAATAAAAAGAAAAAACATGACACGGAAGAAAACGAAGCATTTCAACCGGTCCTCCCCCCCCACTCTCTCTCTCTCTCTCTCTCTCTCTCTCCACGTGTCGAGAGGGATAACCTAGGCAAAAGTTCTACGCACGCAGTCACACAGTCAACTTTTTCGTTACCATAGTTGAGGAAGCTCTTGGGACGCACTGGGAATATCTTGCGCCTGATGAGGAAAGGATCTACTGGAGGAGGCCAAGGAGAGAGAGAGAGAGAGAGAGAGAGAGAGAGAGAGAGAGAGAGAGAGAGAGAGAGAGAGAGAGAGAGAGATAAAAAGATAAATAAAATGGAGGTTGAAGAACGCGCTGTGTGTTTTGATGAGTTTAGTTTAGATTTGTGCTTATGACAATGGTGGTGGTGGTAGTGGTAGTGGTGGTAGTGGTAGTGGTGGTAGTATTGGTGGTGGTAGTACATCAGCAGCAATAACAACAACAATAACAACAATAACTACTACTACTACTACTACTACTACTACTACTACTACTACTACTACTACTACTACTACTACAATTACTACTACTACAATTACTACTACTACTACTACTACTACTACTACTACTACTACTACTACTACTTCTACTACTACTACTACTCATATTCACAAACAAATTTCACACACACACACACACACACACACACACACACACACACACACACACACACACACACACACAAACACACACACACACACACACACACACACACACACACACACACACCTCCTCCTCCTCCCCCCTCACCTCATTATGGCGGCTATTTAAACCCTTCACTCTTTTCCTTTGATCTGCTCTCCTAATACCTCACTTCTAAGGGATGGCCGCGGTGCCTTTTCCTCCTCCTTCCCATCCCTTTGCCTCCCTTTTGTCCCGGTGTTTAAGGAAGCTTTTGGGAGATTTATAGTAAGATTTGTTTATTTACATTTGTCAGTATCTCTTTACATCTCGTCCTCTCTCTCTCTCTCTCTCTCTCTCTCCGTTTATTTATTTATTTTAATCCGCATGTATCTTTTTGAATCCCTTATTTCATGACTTGATTAGTGGTTTGGATATTATTTTAAGGAAGCTGCGCGGGTATTAATCCACGTATATCTTTTGAATCATTAACTTTACTACCTGTGTTTGTGAATGGAATGTTTAAGGAAGGTATGCAGGTGTTCATCATGGCAGTATCCCGCCCTCACCTGTAAAAGAAGAAGAAGAAGAAGAAAATATACGAGAGAGAGAGAGAGAGAGAGAGAGAGAGAGAGAGAGAGAGAGAGAGAGAGAGAGAGAGAGAGAGAGAGAGAGAGAGAGAGAGAGAGAATAGAATAAACAAATAATAATGGAAAAAAATGACTATGAAAAGGATAAAAAAAAGAGAAAAATACAATGATAAGCAGTTAGCAGAGTAGTAGAAAGAGAGAAAAAAATAACAAACAAATAAGAATGATGAAAAAAATATATATAACAATAAAAAAAATAAAAGAAAAATCCATAGATGAGTAGCAATAATAACACGGTCTGAATAACGAAGGCTACAATATCTACTACCAAATCAATAACATTATCAATAACAACCTGCAGTAATGGAACACAGATAAAGAACTGTACTTTACTTCAGGACACGACAAAACAAAAGCCCTATTCATGTAACAGAAGACCTTACCTTCTCATGGGTCGAATGATAGCGAGTTGAAAGTAGATGGGGCAGAAAAAAATAAGAGAAAAAAAAAAGATAGGATATGACCTTCTACGTCCCAACAGACACGGGGAAAGGGAGGTGGGGAGGGGGAAGGTGTAAAAAAATTGTTCGTTGGTTCATTTAAATGCATAGGGTGATTATTGTTTTTCTTTGTTTTTGCGGTGAAAGTAAATGAATCAGGATTGTATAGAGAGGGAGAGATTGAGAGAGAGAGAGAGAGAGAGAGAGAGAGAGAGAGAGAGAGAGAGAGAGAGAGAGAGAGAGAGAGAGAGAGAGAGAGAGAGAGAAGCAACTACAAAACAGATATACAGACAGATAGATAGACGTACATACATACACACAGACAGACAAACAGATAAAACAGAAAGAGACGAAAAAAAAAAAACATCCAAAAAGACAGTCACATAGACGGAGAGACATACCTACGTACATACAACCATACATACACATACATACATACAGATAGATCAAGAAGGCCAGCACTACGATTAAGAACCACATCAATAACAACCAAAAATATCCTTATCAACATTCATGTAGGTAGTGTAGTGAACGTACATCCTCGTGCGTACGTGTGGTGCCTGTGTACACGTGATGCCTGTGTCTGCTTCCTACCTTACGTGCACTCACATCACTTCTTGCCTTACCTGAGCCGCTTCTCAAACTTTCCAGTTCGGATAATTTCGTACGACATGCTTTCCGGCCACCTCGGCAGCACAGGTGTCAAAGCCTAGCAAAAACTTATATTGCAGCTTCCCCAATGCTTTCCGGGCACCAAAAGTATGTGAAATAGTAAAAAATTAAGTTTATAAAGGTGTTAGACGTGGTGTTTATGTAGTAGAGTGAAACAGAGTGGAGGTAAATGGTGGTGTTAGTGGTGGTGACAGTGGCAACGTTTGGCAGTGCGGGAACATACCTGGGCGGGCGGCCACAGGTAGTGAGGAGTGATGTCCAAGGTGTGGTGGCAATAGTGAGTGTTATCCTGCGCTCCTCAACGCCTCTGTGGTGAAAGTCAAGCCTACATGACCCCATACCCGTGAAGTACAGTGGCGAGGGTGTGGTGGTGTGGTGCAGGCTGTGGTGACGAGTGCAGGGTGTAGTGAGTGAAGTGTGGTGAAGGCAGGTGGGTGTTGTGAAGTGCGCGCTCCGATGTAATTCACAGAGGAAGTTGTGTAGTCTGCCATTGTTGAAACTACCATACTCCTCCTCCCTTATGATTCCGCTACGCCACGCTGGACGCCCCTACCTGTGTGACTCTAATATACCTGTACGCCCGCACCTGTCTGGAGTACGGGTGGTGTGAAGGGAGCAGCAGGTGTGTCTTTGTGGACGAGTGTTAGTGTGCGTGTCCTGTGTTGCAAGACTGTACCGAGACTTCTATACTTTGAACTGGCAACTGTGCAAGGCGGGCTGGGCTGGGGCGGTGGACTGACTGGCTGGCTGAGTGGTGGGTATACTGGTGGCGAGTTTAGTCCAGCCTGTCTAGTCTACCCTTTACTCTTACATCACTCTATTAAACCTTTATTCCCATTCTGTAACTAAGTTGATACCTGCGTTCCCCAATTGTTGTTCAAAGTAAGTGGTTCTCAATGGAGGGTGCTTGTGGAAATTTGAATCCAGCCTGTCTTGTTCTGTCCTTTTACTCTTACGTCACTCTGTTTTACTTTTTTTCTCATTTCGTAACCTATTCTGAGCCTCACAGTCTCTCTTACTTGCTAAAAGTCAGTCTTTTTCTTCCTCTTTTGGCGTTTCCCGTTTCATATTTGTTAAAAGTAAGTCTACGTAATGAAACAGACTGGCAGCGAATTTAAATTAACATAGTCAAATCTTCATTCCGCTAATACGAGTAACTCTATTATACTTTTATTCTCAGTATAACCTATTCTAACCACACAGTTACCTATTTATCTATTTGTTAGTAAGTCTAGTAGATATGCACACACTCTCTTTTCATCTCATATCGAAAGGAAAAGGAACTCGTAGTAAATCTTCAACGAAACCTTCGAAAGGAAAAAAAAAAGTTTGAACTGGCTGGCTGGCTGACGGACGACGAGGAATGTGAGCGCGGGGGTTATGCAACAGTATTGTTTTCGAGTCTCAGAGAAAACGAAGAGTCGAGGTCTCATACAAGCCGTGAAACTCTTGACTGAACTAAGCGAGGAGTCATGATGCATAGGTCTTGGTTTTCTTAGCATTAGTTGTCTTGTGATGACTGGAAATAACTAGAAGGAGGTGTTACTGAGCGAACCAATCAGAAAGCAAGTAGTTCTATCAGTAAATCTATCGTTCTGTGAGTTACACGTCTTCCATGAAATATAATCTGTTTCCATAATAGGACTGGATACGAAATATTAGGATCGGTGCTTGAATAAGAAACTAATGAGCGAAAATATATGACACCTAGCAATTTGAAAGTAGATAAACGTTTCGATAAGTCTGATACCGTGCATAAAACATATCAGTTGTCGTAGTAGGATTAAAATCTAGGGAAAAGGGAGAGTGATGAAAATATACAATGTCTTGGTCTGAAAATAGATAAATATGTGGAGGACGTCCGACAAGCTGAAGGGACACGAATAGGAAAATTTTTGTATGTACGATAATTTCTCAGAGGGGGAAGGAATCAAGGTTAAGTACGATAATATAAAAGAAAATAGTCAGGATAACATGCATGACTAATAGTGTACGTGTGTATGTCTGTATACAAGGCAGCTATGTTCACAGTACACATGGCTATCGTACTGTACATACACGTGGTTTGTTTGAATTGTGGTGCATTCGTGATTTTAGTTTTTATATGTATACAAAGTGCGGAATTTTCTCAAAGGTTATAGTTTGGTCATTACGTAGCCGAGGGAACACACACACACACACACACACACACACACACACACACACATAAATCAAAATGCGAGTTCACTTCTACTAATCTCACTTGAAAAAGAAGGTATCATATTATTTATTTATTTATTGCTTATTTATTCATTAATTTATTCTTTTATTTATTTTATTTTTTTCCTGCGTAACATCAAGTCGGTGAACATTCCTTCCTTTAATAAACGTTGATGACAAGAGCTCTAAATTTGAGGTCACTTGCTTCACGTGCCTAAAATCATCTTCAATTTCATGAGATTGCACCAAAAATAATATTACCACAACTGTTATTTTTTCTCTCGTAGTTTCAGTTCATCTTTATTATTGCCATCTTTATTATTACTCTGCTCACATTTTATCACTATTGCTATCATCGCTATTTTTTTTTTTTTTTTTTACTTTCTCATCTTTATTTAATGTTTTATTGTGGCTTATTTGTGTTGATTTTAAGGCCTTGGTCTATCTTGTTTCTCTTTTATTATAGCTGTTATTTGGGTTTCCGCTGTTTATCTACCTTCCCTCCGGCATTGGTGGGCAATTGTGCAGCAAATACACACACACACGCACACACACACACACACACACACACACACACAAACACACACACACACACACACATACAGGAAAATTTAAGGCTAAACATTATTGCTACTACCACTACTACTACTACTACCACTACTACTACTACTACCACTACTACTACTACTACTACTACTACTACTACTACTATAATAATAATAATGATAATAATAATAATAACAGTAAACCTCAAAAATTTAGAACCAGGTGAATAACAAAAATGAATAAACTCTGATATCAAAAGTAAAAAGATAAATAAATAAATAAATAAATAAATAAATAAAACACAGATATATGGAACTACCTCTTACTTACCTACATAATATAATCTTCGTATCCCACCTTAATTAATGGGACAAATACCTTACTTGTTATTAGATTACTTCCCCACCTTAACTAACTTAACTAATGGAAGAACTACCTTGTTTGCACGTCAGCTTCTCACCTTGCTTGTTATCACCTTGCTTCGAACCTTAATAAACCCTTTCACCACGATATGCAATGACTCACAACAATGAAAGCAATGTAAGAAATTTTCAAAAGCACCAGGAAGAAGGAAAGGATGAAAAAGAAAAAGATTCTGCAACTTCTAGACAGTGTAACGTTTGAGTGTGGCTGCAGAACAAGAAGAAGCGTCTCAGAGTGTTAGTGATTAGGGGCAAATGTACCAAAAATCAGTGAATAGGTAATAATTAGTGTGAGAAGAAAACTTTTACCGGTCGTAGGCGATTAGTAGACTCCAGAATGTGAGTCGAAAGTTCCTTAAGCGTGACTCATCTTCCTAACACCTGGTACAGTTGCAACACGAGGCAGCGATACCCTCTCTTCCTTACTCCCTCCCTCTCTCTCTCTCTCTCTCTCTCTCTCTCTCTCTCTCTCTCTCTCTGGATATTTTTATTGTCTTCCATCTGTTTATCCTTGTCACTGCAGCTGTTTTTTTGCCTCTCTCTCTCTCTCTCTCTCTCTCTCTCTCTCTCTCTCTCTCTCTCTCTCTCTCTCTCTCTCTCTCTCTCTCTCTCTCTCTCTCTCTCTCTCTCTCATTTTCAGAACACGTGCTGCATCACCTGTCCTTCCTTCCATTCCTCCTTTCCTCCTACCCTCCCTCCATCCCCCTCCTCCTCTTCCTCTTCCTCCTATCTCTCTTCCTGTTCGTCATTGTTTGCCTTCTTCCTCGGAATGTTTACTGCGTGTGCTTTGTTCCACTTTCCTTTCACCTTCGTTCGCTGTCTTTTGTAGGTCACGTGGGTTCAGGTACACAGGTGAGAAGACTGTGGGAGAATGCAGGTGTGCTAGTGGTGGTGGTGGTGGTGGTGGTTTATAATTAATTAGTTCGTGTGACTAAGTGGGTCCTCGTGTGTTAATTTGCTGTGTTTTTGTCTCTCTCTCTCTCTCTCTCTCTCTCTCTCTCTCTCTCTCTCTCTCTCTCTCTGTTTATTCATGTTTCCCTCCATTTCTGTTTATTTTCTTATGATTCTTTTTGTTTGTTTCTCTTTGTCAGTTTGTCTACTTTCTTTTATCTATTTTTGTTTGTTTCTCTGTTTGTTTGCTTGTTTGCTTGTCTTTTTTGTCTGTTTGTTTGTTTGTGTGTGTGTGCATATCTAACTATTATTTTTGTATGTCTGTATGCAAACCTGTTTTTGTAACCTGTTTGCCTCTCTGTTTACTTGTTTGTGTTTTTGTACATGTCTCTCCCTTTCTCTCTCTCTCTCTCTCTCTCTCTCTCTCTCTCTCTCTCTCTCTCTCTCTCTCTCTCTCTCTCTCTCTCTGCACAACGTATTTACATGAGCTCAACGCATTCAAGGTTACATAAATCTGAACAATAAGCCTGACTTTTTTTTCTCTTACTGTTCAAGTCATTTCAAGGCACTCATTACATTGAACTCTGGATTCCTGGTGCGTGTTGATCTGTGCGCCTGTGTCCGGAAGGGGAGTCAGAATTAAGGTGTATGATATATGATTTGCCTCGTTCTTGTTCTTCCTTGTTTTCAGTCAGGGCGGTGGGGACAAGAAAGCTGTTCAGGAAAAGTTTATCTGTATATTTGTTGCTTTTGTCTTGTTATTTGTTGATTGGCTCACTTAAAAGTTTACAAGTCTTATTTACTTTAGGTTTGTATATTTGTTTATTTCCTTATTCGCACCTGAGTTGATGATGACGTTGTTAAATGTTATGTTTTGTAAGGAAAGTCTATATGTTTTTAGAAGACTTCTTTGTTTTGGCTTCAATAAATCTCGGTTCGATGTTTAAGTAGATTTCCACTTTGATCGTAAGAAATTCAAGAACGGTAATGAAGAAGCTTTGTTTAATGAATATGAAAGTGAATCCTATAAAAAAAATTAAAAAATAAGAGGTTTTCACTGAAGGAAAAATGTTCTTCCGCCATACAAACATTTCCTTCAATATCTATAATTGTTTGGGCACTTTTCTTTTTTTATAACTAGTTCTGTTGCGTAGTAGAAGAAAAAGATAACCTTCAATCCTTTCTCTTGTCTCTCCCACGTAAATACTTCCTACCGTGTTGTGAAGGTTAACGAAAGACGATCATAGCAGGAAATGAGTCGAAGAGAACCTAAATATTTGAGAGTTTTCGATTCGATATAAGCAATGCTATACTTTGGTAGGGAAGAGATCCTTATACCATTAACCATTTCCTTCCTGTAAGCATTTGTTGTTAACCTTGAGCCTACTGTAATAAATTGCTTGGATGAAAGTAAAGACGAAGAATGAAGAAAAAAAAAAAGGTTAGTTCATCTTTGCCAAGTTTTTAAGACACTAGTGAAAAAAAAAAGTCTCTTAAAAGATATAGATGATTATGGGAAAGACTGACTACCACTGAAAGGGTTAAAGATGATGTGATTCGATGTAAAGAGGTTCTGATTCTGTTTAAAGAAGTTCTGATTCACTTGACTTGATCTTAAAAGGGAAAAGTTTGCGTGCGGGAAGTTCAGAGGGAAACCAGAGGCTGCCAACCTTGACCTATCTTGTGGCGCAGGATTCCCGCTACGCCTTGCTTCTCTCTCTCTCTCTCTCTCTCTCTCTCTCTCTCTCTCTCTCTCTCTCTCTCTCTCTCTCTCTCTCTCTCTCTCTCGTGTTTATCTTTGTCTTGTATTTCTTGTCTTTTTCCTCCTTTTCATTCTCGTTTTTAAATTTACAGTTTTTTTTTTTTTTCTGCTCACTTTCCTCTTTCTTGTTTCGTACTTATATCCAAACCAGTTCTCCGTTCTCCTTCACCCCTTTCCTCTCTCTCTCTCTCTCTCTCTCTCTCTCTCTCTCTCTCTCTCTCTCTCTCTCTCTCTCTCTCTCTCTCTCTCTCTCCGTATTTAATATTCCTCATATTTTTCTACTTAATTTTCTGCCAGCGTTCCTTCCTGTCTTTCTTCAATGCAGCTATCTTGAACCCCCTCCTCACCCTCTCTCTCTCTCTCTCTCTCTCTCTCTCTCTCTCTCTCTCTCTCTGGGCGGAACTCTTCAACTCCTTTCCTTTTTTTTTTTTTTTCTCTCTCTCTCTCGGAGGCAAATCCAGCACAAACCAGTTACGTCTATTAAATTCATACCTGCCAACCGCTTAGACTTTAGGTGCTTGAGGTATGCGCAAACCAGACCATCGCATGCTAATGGTAAGAGCAACCCTCCTCACTCGCATCCTGTTTGATGTTTTCTTTCGCCGTCAAGTCTCGTCTGTGATCTGCTGGGTATTTTGTGTGATTTTTATTATTTTGTGTAATTTGTGATACATTTCAGGCTTTTTTTTTTCCTTTTTTTTCTTTTCTTTCGTCTCTTTCATTGGTAAACTCCTGGAATTCCTTATCTGGTTGTGTATTCGTTGTTGTGGTTGTTGTTTTCTGTCTCAAGTCCTTTTATCTTTTGGAAATCTTGGAAAATCTAAAAAAAATGGCAAATTTCTAGTGGTTTCCTGATCATTCTCTCGTTTCTTTTATTGGTAAACTCTTGGATTCCTTACCTGGTTATGTATTCTGCTGTAGTGGTGTTTTTTTTCTGTCTCAAGTCCTTTTATCTGTTAGAAATCTTGCAAAAACCTAAGACCTGACAATTTCTAGCAGTTTCCTTCCATCCTCTCGTCCTCTTCTCTGGTAAACTCCGGAGCTCTTTACTCGTTTCTGTTTCCTTGTGTTGTAGTGATGTTTTTCGCCACTCTCAAGTCGTCTGGTATGTGCATATGAAGAGAACCTTGCAAAACTTACAAATTTCAGCAGCTTCCTTCCACCATCTCGTCTGTTTCACTGGTAAACTCTTGAACTCTTCATCTGATTTTGTATTTTCTTATATATACGAGTGTGATAGATAGATTTTTCTTTCCTCTGTTCTTTTTTTTTCGCTATAGCGGCGGCATAGCACCGTTTTCCTCTTTGTGTGTGTGTGTGTGTGTGTGTGTGTGTGTGTGTGTGTGTCGTTAACCACCTCCGTTGTACACAAGAAAAAAGAAAAGAAAAAAAAACAGAAAAGTAGGAAAAGACAATAAATAGAACTTGTACATTTCTTTATTTATCGTAGTTACTATTTTCAGCTTTCTCTTTTCCTCGAATATTTGTGCCATTAACCGCCTTATCTACCGTTATAAAAAGAAGAAAGAAAAAAAAAGAAGGAAAAAAAGCGAAAACTCAAGGAAAGAATTAATGAACATAGTAAGAGTGAGAGTGAAAGACGACAAATTATTCATATATTGACTAAAACTCCCATTGCCACATATATTCGCACTCAGAGGTTCAGAAATGTGTCCGGTTCTAGTACGTATCTGTTCAGACTGGCCCTGGTGTGTGTGTTCTGGCGTTTCTGTAGACCAGCCGCCTGATTCTGGAACGTTTCAGCATCTTGTATATATTTCTTTGCGCAGGTTAGGTTGCTGGGGGTTTTCAAGGGAGTTTTTGTGAATATAGTGACAGTTTAACATGTATTCTGAAACACTGTGGGGTTTTCAAAGGAGTTTTTTTTTATGATTTTGAAACATTTTGTGGTTTTTCAAGGAGGTTTTATGATTCCAGTGACAGTTTAGCATGTGTTCTGTAGCATCGTGGGGTTTTCAAGGGTGTTTATGTGAATATACTGGCAATTTAATATGTAGTCTGCAGCATCGTAGGTTTTCAAGTGTGTTTTAATGAATATAGTAACAAATTAACATGTATTCTGCGTTCTCATTGGGTTTTTAAAAGGATGTTTTTAATTAATTTAGTGACAGTTTAACGCGTAATCCGCACCATCATAAGGGCTTTTATAAATGCAGTTGCAGTTTTGATATGTATTCTTCACCGTCACTGAGAGAAGAAACCCGCAATAACCTGAATAAGTTACCAGGCCTTAGAATTAGATACGAGAGGCCAAAACACTTAATAAGAGCACAGGTATAAGTGAAAATCTGAGTTAAGAAGGAAGGCTCATATTTTCACTGCAGTTCATAAAGCACTTACTCCGGCAACTCAAACTGTGCGTGTATTCTTGAAGATATTAGTGATTCAGGTCACGTCACCTTGCCTTACCGATGTGCAGTGTCTGACGTAAGCGAGCAAGGAGTGTCACCTCTCCGGATCTCCTGCTCAGTGAATCGTATCCCATCCAGTTGTTTCCAGTATCTCATAACAGGCTGTCCAGGTATTTCATTCGTTGTCTCCCTCTATCTAGATTAGGTTAGGTTAAGTTAGATTAAGATTAGGTTAAGCTAAAGGATGCACGTACCTTGGGCTTCAGCGTGTTAACAGTGGGCTAGATTCTTTGCTGGTTTGGGTTGAATTGGGCTGGTTTAGGCTGGTTTGGTTTGGGGTATTAGTAAGCTGTTTGTAAAGAGGAAGCATTGAAGTGTGTGTCTCTGTGTGTGTGTGTGTGTGTGTGTGTGTGTGTAAGGGTACGGTTTTTGTATGTGTTTATCACCATGAGTTCAATTTCCTTGTCATTACAGTACTGCGTCTCTCTCTCTCTCTCTCTCTCTCTCTCTCTCTCTCTCTCTCTCTCTCTCTCTCTCTCTCTCTCTCTCTCTCTCTCTCTCTCGGCACCGTCTGCTTTTAAAAGAAGGTATTTACTGAACTACTACTACTACTACTACTACTACTACCAGAACCACCATCACCCCAACCTTTATCTACTACTACTACTACTACTACTACTACTACTACCACTACTACTGCAACAACTTTCCCCACCTGTCAAATAACCTATCATTCTTCCTTACCTGTTTTTCCTACCACCACCACCACCACCACCACCAACACCACTACTACCGGCTACTGCGCAGGTACAGTAATGCGTGCTGGTTCATATGCTGGTGTGGGAGGGGAAAGACCTACATTGGCTGAAGGTCACGTGACGTCACACACAGGATGCTACGTCACGTGATCCCGCGTGTAGAGAGAGAGAGAGAGAGAGAGAGAGAGAGAGAGAGAGAGAGAGAGAGAGAGAGAGAGAGAGAGAGAGAATACTATAGCTGCAAAAAGAGATAGGAAAATTTTGATAATAGCGGAGAGAGAGAGAGAGAGAGAGAGAGAGAGAGAGAGAGAGAGAGAGAGAGAGAGAGAGAGAGAGAGAGAGAGAGAGAGAGAGAGATACGTGAATGACACAGCATGAGACTTTCAAATAGACCACAAAAGAAGGAAAAATAATGTTAGAAAGCCAGAAGATGCTGTGGTAGTAGTAGTAGTAGTAGTAGTAGTAGTAGTAGTAGTAGCAGCAGTAGTAGTAGTAAAAAGGTGCAATAGTAAAAGAAGAAAAAATAAAGAAGAAAGAGAAAGGAGAAAGGAAAGTATTAATTATTGAATTTCACCAAGACCTGACATGAATTTTTGACAACCGTTTCGATTTTCGCTTGGCTGACGATCTGAGAGAGAGAGAGAGAGAGAGAGAGAGAGAGAGAGAGAGAGAGAGAGAGAGAGAGAGAGAGAGGGGGGGAGATGAGACTGAAGATAGCTGCAAAGAGAGACACGAACAAACGATAAAAAAAAATAAGTAAATCATAAATATAGAAGATTGATGGGTACAGAGAGAGAGAGAGAGAGAGAGAGAGAGAGAGAGAGAGAGAGAGAGAGAGAGAGAG
>NC_087182.1:2456254-2463754 GCF_035594125.1 Scylla paramamosain
GGTGGTCTTCTTCTTCTTCTTCTTCTTCTTCTTCTCCTCCACCAATTTGTTTCACCCCGGATCACTTCACGCGTCCAATTCCTTCCACCTTCCTGCTCCTCCTCCTGCTCCTTCTCCTCCTCCTCCTCCTCCTCCTCCTCCTCCTCCTCCTCCTCCTCCTCTTCCTCCTCCTCCTCCTCCTCCTCCTCCTCTTTTAGCTGCGTTTCAACCTTGTGAGTGGCGATGAAGTGCGTGGTAACGTGTGTGTGTGTGTGTGTGTGTGTGTGTGTGTGTGTGTGTGCTAAGTGCATTAGCCTTACACATGCCTCAATATAGAATGATTTATACATACGTGCCTCATTAGAACTTACCTGACTTTTCGCACCTGGTTGCCTGCACGTCGGTTTCTCCTCCTCTTCTTCTTCTTGCTCCTCCTTCTCCTCCTCCTCCTGTTTTTGTCCTTTTTATTCTGTTTTGTTCTTTCGTTTCTGTTCTGTTTTGTTTCGTTGCGTTATTCTGTTTTGTAGTGTTATTCTATGGTTTTCTTGTGTATTATTCTGTTCCGTTCTCTCGTTTCCTCCTCCTCCTTCTCCTCCTTCTCTTTGTCCTTTTCCTCCTTCCCTCCCCTCATGCTTCTCTTGTTCACTTTTATATATTCTTCACCATATCGTCTTGTGTTCGGAATGCATTATCCTTTCACCATAACATCACCTCCATATATAGATCGCAAAGAAAGTAAAAATAAAAATAAATAATAAGAACGATAATAATAATAACAACAGGTATCGTTTTCTCGAGTCAAAATAGAAAACGAAAACTGGATGACTGATTATTGTACTTAGAATTTATTTGTACTTTTTTTATTGTTATATTTCGTTGTGATTTTGTGTGTTGTAGTTATTGATTAGAATATTATCTTCGTTCACTACTTAGGAATCATCACAGCCTTGTCTTAATTAAGCACTACTACCTGAGACTCTTAATTAATTAGGGTCCTCAGGTACGTAGACAAACAGGTGGGTGGGGAATGAATTTATAGCTCTAGAGGTGATTTATAAGGTATCTCTCTCTCTCTCTCTCTCTCTCTCTCTCTCTCTCTCTCTCTCTCTCTCTCTCTCTCTCTCTCTCTCTCTCTCTCTCTTTGTGTGTGTGTGTGTTTTTCATAATATTTATCTACATTTTACCATTTATCATTCTGTTTTTATAACTTCTCAAGCACTCATCATCGCTTCTTATTCGTCTTATCTCTCTTTTTTTTTTATCATTTATCACTTTGCTTTCCAACACTTTTCATCTCTTCTTTACTCGCTCCTTTTTTTTATTCCTGTTTTTTCTCACATCTTGCTAGATTATATATTTACCGACTTTTTCATTTATTTATTTCCGCAATCCCTTATCGTTACGTTTCTCTTGCGCTTTTCACCATCTCTCCTTCGCCCGCTCCATCATCTACACCTTTATCTCTCCCCCTTCCCCTCTCTGTCTCTCTCTCTCTCTCTCTCCCTCTCTGTTTACGGCTTCCCCCAAACACGTCCTCGTCATATGCACGTGTGGCGCCGGAAAGTCGTGGGCGAGGGAGGTCTGCAGTCTCCAGAAAGCTTGGTTTGTTTACATTCTCGGCCACGTCACTCGTCTGCTCAGAAGTCAATGGTGTTTTGATGCGGACGCCCCCTGCTTGAAAATCGAGAATGTTTCTACCGTTTACTTTTTTCCTACCCTTTCTCTTTCGTTTGGTCTTTTTTGGTTATATAAATTTAGCTTCACTTTTACTTTCATTTTCATTCGTTTAAAGTTAGTGCATCGTTTGACTTTTATTTATTCATTTATCTAATTTTTTTGTTTATTTTGTTAGAAGTGGTAATGCTTCTCTCTGATTTTTTGTCTTTTATCGTATTTTTTTTTTATTCTTCGTCTCTGTTGTGTGCATATCTGCGTTTTTTTTGCATTTCATTGACATACTGATGATGTTTTGGCGTGGTCAGACTGTTGCCAGGAGAGAGAATGAACACTTCTTTCTGATTTGTCCTGCTTGTTGTTTGTTATTGATTCTTTTCGCTTCTGTATTGATGTTTTTCTTTTTCTTTTGCTTTTTTATCAGTTTGATTCGAGTTTCAATACATCATTTTTTTTATTTTTTATTTTCATGTTAAAGAGAATTTCGCTTTCAAAAATTTCCGTTTTTTATTATATCTTTGTCCATTTTCTCTTTATAACATACATTTTTTTCTTTCGATCAGCTTCTTTAAATACCAACGCTATCTTTAGTTCATGTTGCTGAGATACATTGTTATAACTGCACAATGACTCATTATAAATACTCAGTCCTTCATTTAACTTTATGCTTATCTTTAATCTTCACTTTATTTCATTTGTGCATATATATAACCCTCCACGCCATATTTATTTCTTTATCATCATTTTCCCCATCCTTTCCATCGGCCTATGTTGTTATAACCCTTTACCATCCTTTAACAATCCGATATTTTCAGGACATGAGGACAGATAACTAAAAAGTGGATCTTGGCAACACTTTGCTTGTGGTGGAGGTGGTAGAGGTGGCGCTGTGACCTTGAGTGCTTCCTTCCACATGTATACGTGTTTGTGTATACGTGAGCAGTGTGTATCTGACGAACTCATACGAGCACTTGGTCTTATCTTGCCTGACGAAGTTACCAAAGACTATCTCGTGCCATTCCAAGACATAAAATCGTGGAAGAGTTACGAGTGAATAGATGATAGAAAGCATATAGAAGACTTGGTAAGAGAATATGGAAGGATGAGGAAGGTGTGATGTTAGTGCTATAGGAATTGTGAGGAAAGGAAGAAAGACGCATCTACAGAAAAGAAAGAAAGAAAAAAGAAACAAAAGTAAAAGCACGTGATAGAAAGACTAGATAAATAAATAAAGTAGTGGAAAGGAAAACAAACAAACAAACAAACAAAAGCAAACTAAAAACCAACAAAAATACAGAACACGAAAAAAATAAACCATACAGAAAAAATAACAGAAAACTCAGAAAAAAACAAAAATCAAGAGAAAAACTGAAAAATGAGTGCACGGTTATCGAACAGTGACACGGGGCGCTGACAAGTTAACCAGGGAGTCACGATGGGCCGCTACAAGACCTGCGTGAAGGGGATTTAAACACCCTCCCCCTCCCCTCCCTCCCTTTCCCTCCCGTCCCTCCCCTTCCCTCCCCGTGCCTTGCTGCTGCTCGTGTGCGACTCGCCTCCTCCTGCGACCATGTCAAGATGGAACGCGATAGACGAGGCCTTCGTCTGTCTGCTGCCGGAGGAGCGCTCACCATCCTCGCCTTCGTCGCCGCCCTCGCCGCCGCCGCCGCTCCAAACTGGGCCAATTTTGCTGGTAGGTGATGAAAAATGGTGATCTTCTGTCTCCTTCCCTTTTTTTTTCTTTTACTTTCTCAGTTTTTTTATTTTTGTTGTTGATCCTTTGTTTTTTTATCTTTCCGTTCTTTTTTTTTTCATTTTTGTGTACGTATTGAGTGTTTTTTCTACTTTTCTCTTCCTTTTTTACTTTTTTTCTCTTTGATTTTTTATCTGTTGTTTTCTTTCTCTTCCTTTTCCTTTCTTTTCTTGATTTTTCTTCTTCTCTATTATCATTAATCCATTGTTTTCTTCTCCTTTTCTTCGCATTCCTTTATCCTCTTTTTTTCCTTTTTTATCGACCTATGAAGTATTTCCTTTCCCTTTCTCTTCCCATTCCTTTTACCCCCACTTTTTCCCACTGGTTTTCGTCCTCTTCCCATCATTTCCCTTTCACCTTTACCTGTAGTTCATTCCCCCATCCCCCCTCTCCCCTTCTGCTTCCTCCCGTCAATTACGCGGTGCTGGCCTCAGTTTCTTTCCCTTCCCCAGATTTCTCTCACCCAATGTTAAGTTAAGCAATGTTGGACAGCGGAGAGAAAGTAAGGAATTGTGTATTGTTGATTGTTTTGGTGTGTTGTCTTGTTTACATTTTTTTTTCTTATGCGTTAAAGGGTTAAGAGAAAAAGAAAAAAGAAAAGACAAGGGTAAGTTTTAGAACATAAGAAATAAGGGAAGCTGCAAGAAGCGACCAGGCTTACACGTGGCAGTCCCTGTATGAAACACACCTACCTATTTCCATCTGCTATCCCCATCCATAAACTTGTCTAATCTTCTCTTAAAGCTCTCTAGTGTCCTAGCACTAACTACATGATTACTGAGTCCGTTCCACTCATCTACCACTCTATTAAATAACTTTTCCACCTTCCAGCTCTTTTTCCCCCTAAAGAAAAGGGAGAAGAGAAGGAATAGTTGAGAAAACGTGAAAAGATTTGGTCACTTGACTCTGGACTGCCTAAGAGGAAAAGAACAGAAAAGAAGAAAGGAATAGCTTTTAAAAAACCCCTCCCAACTTTCAGCTCGTCTTCCTTCTAAATAAAAAAAAAGGAAATAAGACAAATATTCGAGAAAGAGTGAAAAGATTTGGTCAGTTCATCCATCTACCGTTTTCTTTTTCTTTTTACTTTTTTTATGTACAAGGAAAGTGAGCCAAAGAAAAAAAAACAAATATAAGATAGAAAAAATACCTGCCAATTGTCTTCCTACTCATAAAAAGGAAAGAAAAAAGAATTGTTAGTTAATTAATTCTTGTACCTGTGTGTTGTATGTCGTGTGAGGCGTGTGGTAACTAGTCTCACCTTAACACTGTTCTTCCCCTTGCAGTTATAACACACAGGAGAGGTTGGTGAGGTGTTTGTAAAGGTCACTATTCTGCACTGTAGCCTTAGTTGGCATCACTGTCACCACTTCACTGCCTGCTATCGTCTTTCAGTGTTGTGCTTCCTTTACTTATTATTATTATTATTATTATTATTATTATTATTATTATTATTTTTTTTTTTTTTTTTTTTTATTTGATGGCTGCCTTTGTTTATCAATTTGTGTCTTTATATGTTGTTATTAAGGTCAGCGTGAGGTCATCTTAAGGTCATGCTCCAGTTAGTTGTGTGAAATAAATGAGAGAGGTTATTGCACACACACATACATACTCACATATGCAGAGAGAGAGAGAGAGAGAGAGAGAGAGAGAGAGAGAGAGAGAGAGAGAGAGAGAGAGAGAGAGAGAGAGAGAGAGAGAGAGAGAGAGAGAGAGAGAGAGAGAGAGAGTTGCCGTGTAAAGATTATTTCTGTATGCAATTTTGTTCTACGTATTGAAAGAAACACACACACACACACACACACACACACACACACACACACACACACACACACACACACACAATCAATAAAAGCGAAAATCAACAAAAATAAACCAGTAAGACAAGAAAATAAAGAGGGAAAGTAGGATTTGGCGAAGGAAGGAGAAAAAATCAATAGGAAACAAGAAATACTATAATCTTGAAAAAAAAAAAACTCATCAACAGAGATTGCATAACGTTGATGATTGAAATAGAAGGGGAGAAAATGGTTTACCTTGAGGGCTCTTACTGTATATCAAGGGGAACGTGGAGGGAGGGAAGGGAAAGGAAGGGAGGAAGAAACTGACTTACGTTACCGCGACATCGAGGTCATTATGTCGCCTGGTGGAGCTGTGAAAGAAAGGGAAGGAAAATGAAAATATAAGAAATGAGGGAATGGAAGGTAGACGAAAGGAGAGGAAAAGGACGGGAAAGGAAGAGAAAGGGAATAAGATGTTGGAGAGAAAGATAAATTGCATGATGATTTAAGAAAAGGAAATAAAAGGGAAGGGAAGGGAAATTAAAATAAAAGTAATGAAAAATGAGGGAATGGAAAGGAAAGGAGATGAAAGGAGATAGTAGACGAAATAAAAGAAATGAAATTTTAGATGGAAACACCAACTGCGGGATGAAATTGAAAAGGAAACAAAGTCGAGATGAAACGAGAGATCAAAAGAACAAAAAATGATGAAAAGAAAATCAAGGAAAGAGGAGAAGAGAAAGAAAAGAAGGTGGTAATTAAAGCAAAACACTTCACCTAAAAATAGCTTGAAAACTATAAACACCAAAACATTATAGATAATGAAACTGGCCAACGCCCTACTGACCCGCCCTCTATCTTCTCCCTCCCTCTCTCCCTCTCCCTCTCCCTCTCCCTCTTCCTTTCTCTCTCTCTCTCTCCCTCTCTCGGCCATTCTTGTGGTCACTCAATGCCACCTAATAATATATCGCATTTCTTAAAGGTATTTTTTGTCTTGTTAATCTAATAATAGACAGAGGTTAATAGTCTTATGCAGAGAGAGAGAGAGAGAGAGAGAGAGAGAGAGAGAGAGAGAGAGAGAGAGAGAGAGAGAGAGAGAGAGAGAGAGAGAGAGAGAGAGAGAGAGAATGATGAGTTTGATGTGTAAACAATAATCTTGCTTCTCATTCTAAGACTTGCTTAAGAATCTTGTTGTTGTTGTTGTTTCTTCTTCTTCTTCTCCTCCTCCTCCTCCTCCTCCTCCTCCTCCTCCTCCTCCTCCTCCTCCTCCTCCTCCTTCTGTTGTTCTGTCCTGTTTCTCTCTCGTATAGGTAGATAGAAGCAAATACCAAACAGCCTTGCAAGGACCTAAAAGTCTGTTGCTGTTTGGCTTTCCTTTGTATTCTTCCTCTTTCTCCTCCTCCTCCTCACCACCAAGAAGACTATACATGGTCACCGTAACTCAGGTGTAACAATCAAAATCTCGTCACGTGCATGGACTCACCCAGGCGGTAATGACACACTCCCCCACGACATTCTTGCCTCGTCAAAATTTTCCTACTTCCCAGCTCCTCTTCCTCCTCATCTTCCTGTCTTTGCTTCCTACTCTCCTTTCTTCCTCATTCTTCACTCCTGTCCTCTGCCTTCCCCTCTCTTCTAGATTATCTTGCCATCTGCTACCTTTCTTTCCTTTATTTTCGTCTCCTCTTCGTATCTCGTCACACCCTGCCCTATCTGTCCTCTCTCTCTCTCTCTCTCTCTCTCTCTCTCTCTCTCTCTCTCTCTCTCTCTCTCTCTCTCTCTCTCTCTCTCTCCCTCTCTCTCTCTCTCTCTCTCTCTCTCTCTTTCTCTCTTTCCCAGGGGGAGGTTCTGCCCCTGCAGGACGGCCCCCCCAGTGGTTGTGGCGGCCACTGGCTAGCAGGCCTCCCATGGGGAGGGCCTTCCCCTGCAGGGCGGGCCCCCCTGTGGCGGCGGGGGAAGGGGAGGGAGGAGGGGGGAGCGGGGCGCGGCAGGTGCGACGCAGCCTGTACGTGTCGCAGCGGATTGCAGGGCGCCCGGCAAGGGACGAGCATTTCTACCTGGACTACTTGCGGGGCCGCCACGGGATGAGCGTGCACGTGGCCAAGAACAGGCTGCACGTGAAGGGGCGCGAGGCCCAGGTGGTGGTGTGTCTCGCCTACCTCAAAGACCTGGTGGCGGACTGGCACCGTTGGGAGGAGAGTTATCTCTCAGTCTTTCTGGATCAGATAACATTAACATTAGTTGTTTAAGAAAGTGCTCTATAATCACACTGTACTATACACAGATTAATGCAGGCGACACTTTTGTTAATGTCAA